>NC_135726.1:41121319-41298819 GCF_964656455.1 Halichoerus grypus | reverse complement strand
CCACTGGAGGATCTGTCCCACACTGTGAGACATTCTGGATCTCAGGGAATGTTGATTCCTGTTAGCTTCTCAGAGACATTTCTAGCCCCCAAAGGGTTAAGAGCTGTTCCTCTAGGAAAGGGTCTTTTCTAAAGAGGCTAGGAAAGAAGAGGACACTTAAGAGAGCCAGAGGACTGAGAGAGGCCTTCCAGGGAAGGGGGGACCCCTCCAGCCAGCACAGTGGAACTGTCTGCCCTGATGGAAATGTTCTGTGAGCTGTCCAGTATGATAGCCGGCCACCACGTGTGGCCATTGCACATTCCAAATGTGGTGAGTGCCACGGAGATGAAATTTACATTGACTTAATATTCATTATTTTAAACTTAAAATAGTCACATGGACAACCCCGCTCTAGATCTTTCTTTTGGGCTTCTGTGCTTGTCTCTCTGACCTAGGCTAGAGTCTAGTGACTCAGAGTTTCCAGCCACGGGAAGGAAGATTGGCCTCTCTAAAAGTCATGGTGTGCAGAGCCCAGAACAGTGTACAAAGCACTTTTTTTGGGGGGTGGGGGAGTCCTTGTCCCTGTCATGGCAATCCAGGGAAAAGTTGGCATCACCAACCCCTTTTGCAGTTGAGGAAACTGAGGCTTGCAGGCAATGAGGCAGAGGGTCCAGGATGGAGAGAGGATGGCCATGCTCAGGGCTTTCCCATCCCACCAGGAAGACAACGACACGGCTTTGCGGACCATACCCTGGAGTCTCCTAGTGCGCATGCTCACTGGGACCAGCCCGCCTTACACTGGAGTCCCAGTGCGCATGCTCGCAGGGACTAGACCGCAGCTGTGAACCCGTGCATCCAGGGTGCCGAGAAGCGAGTGCCTTTCGCAGCCTCATGCCTTGTCTCCTCGGTTTCGTTCTCTGCACTGGGGGTTCTGTAAGACCAGGCCTTTCTTCCAGAAGGAACAACCCCATGCAGCCAAAGGCCACAGGCTGTCACCACCTTGCCTCTTGCCTTGAAGGAGATCCCTGGGTGGGGAAGGCACTTCCCAGAATGCAGAAGGGCTCTGGAGCACCTGTTCCGTCTGCTTATTTTTTCCACTCTGTCCCATCTCCCAGATCTGATGCTCCTGATCTGTCCTGGGAGCTGAGAGGTGAAGGGAAGGGGGCGAGGAAAGTGAGCTGATAAATAGATCCTCAGACAGAATGTTGGCTGGATTAATGCCTCACCCTCACTATCCCCACCCTGTCCCCGATCCTTCCATCCCTACCTGTTCCAAGTTTAGTTGCTTTTTATAAGAGTAGCCAGAACAGGAAAGTGCCCAGCCAGGAATCAACCAGGCTTGCTGCCGGTGGAGTTCTTGGCCTGAGATGCAGAGAGAAGGTTAGATGGAGAATGGTTTTTTAGCTTCCATCCTGTCCCACCTCTTCTGGACTCAAGAGGCTGAGCTGATTGCAAGAGTTTCCTGGACTTTAATGACTGTCCCCACTGGGGACAGGCTGGCTCAGTGGAGGGACTGATCCTCTCACCATGCAGGTCCTGCCCTTTCTTGTCACGGCAGGATCTTCCCTGCTGATGGAAAAGCATAATTTCTACCACCAGAAATAACTGTTCTTTGTTGAATGTTTGCCATGTGCTGGGCTCTGTGCTAAATGTTTATATGCATAATTCCATTAACCATTCTCAAAAGAGGACACTTTTATTCTCGTTTTATAGATGAAAACTCAGAAGCTTTTGTAGTTTGCCCAAGTGGCCCAGCTTCTCAGGACAGAGTGGAAGATGAACCTGGACTTGTAAGAGACCAGGATCCTTTAGCAGCATGCCATATGCCCCTCCAAGAGCCACCACCTTGCCCCAAATTTTCCCCTGTGTTCATGCTCCTTTTGGCCCTGAGCACTGGGCGCACAGACCCATCGTGCATCGTGCAGCAGGTATTTGCAGACCCACCCTGGATGCCAGGGCCTGGGATCAGTGCCGTATCTAAATGAAAGAGGAAATTCGTGTGAAGTGGCGCCTGTTCCCTTGGAGCTCACATCTGCTTGGGGGCATCAAAGAAGACTGGGCGTTATCTTCCTCTGGTCTGTCCCCACACTTTCTGCTTTGGTTCTTCCAACTCTTAGTTTTCAGTTTTTGATGCATTGGTGTGTAAGAAGTAGTTCATAGGAAAGAGAGGCTCATTATCATGGGGGAAGACTCGAGAAGTTTGGGGCACTTAATAGAGGCTTAGCGAACTATCATGTGACAGCATGATGAATAGGGCCAGGGTTCTGGGGATGGGGAAGGGAGATGTTGCTCAGGCTCAAGGAAGGAAAACGTACTTGTGTGCGTTTTCCTGTAATCACGAATTCCTCTGAGGGCACCAGGTTACTGGAGCATGTGTTTTGGGAGTCACTAGAACAATTTGAGTGGACGCGTATTGAGCACCTGCTCCCGCCAGCGCTGGCAGGTGCAGGGGACACCGGGGTAGGCCGTCCTCAAGGAGGTCAGAGCGTGGGGGACGTGACAGACAGAACCTTGTAATTCTGATATGGGTACCATGACTGCGATGAGAACATGGAGGAGGGATGCCTTACTCATCCCAGGGGTGAGAAAAAACTATAAATAGTTTCCTGGAAGTGGAGCACCCAAGCTGAATCTTAAGGGAATCATAGGCCAACAGTAGCCTTTAGAACCATCTTTTCCCTTTGTGGCACATTGTCTAGTGCTTTGCAAGATGAGCTACTTTGGGATCACTGAGGGAGTGCCATGCTTTCCCTGCTCTTATCATTTCTTGCCTAGACTTCCCAGTGTGGGGACTATTTCCAGAACTTTCTTGACTCATCTGCTAATGCAGAATATTCATTCTTGTCGATCTGATGGTCCTGAAGGCGTGAAGTGACTCAGGTGTGTTCTTCCTCAAAATGAGTGTCACATATCAAAGTGAGACAGTCTCAGTTCAGGTGTCCCCGCTCCATCAGGGGATGGCCTTGACCCGCCTTGGGCTCCTGTACTTGGAAAATTCTCTGTCCACATTGTGGCAGAAGGTAAAGGTCAACCAATGTCACCCTGGCTGGAGGCCACATTCCTCCTTGTGGGCAAGGAATTCAGAATCTGCTCCCTCTGACCCTTTCATCCCTCTGTTCTTTACCCACCCACTTGCTTCATCCTCTCTGGGGCTTTGCCCTGGGTGGGTAAATGGTGGCACCAGGAGACCTTGGGATGCCCAAGTCCTGAACCCAGGGCCCTGTACAGAGTTATGTCCAGTGACATGCTGTCTGCTGGAGATGGCCGGCCACACCACGGTGTGTATCTTCGTGCCGAGCAAAACTCCAGCCAGCCTGCATGGCAGAACCAGCTGGGAAGAACTGCAGGCCCTGAGGAGTAACATGGTCATCCGCGCACAGAAGGGAGAGCTCCAGGCTAGCCTGGAGATGGTGGCAGGCGGCCTGGCAGGGTGGGTGGACCCCAACCGCAGAATTAGGAGGTCTGGAGTCTGGTCTCAACTCTGCCATTAATGCCCTGGGGTGCCTCTGGGTGGCCCTTCCTCTTCTTGGCGCCTCATTTTCCCCTTTCATGAATGAGTGTTGGGCTTGGTGTCTCTCTCTCACGTTCCTGCCACCTCTCTAGCCCTAGGATGGCAGGATTCCGAGCAGCCCTGGCCAGCATTTCAGCAGAGGTCTTTGAGGGCGTGTCCCCTTGCCCTCTGTTCCCAAGCAAGAGCACGGGGTGGATGGAGACTGCTGAGCGGGGCATGTGCCTGGCACGCGGCAGCTGGAGAACGGCCACCTGTGGTCCACACGGGCATCTGGCCAACAGAGAACAACTTCCGAGTTAGTTCTATCCCTACGTTCCCTCCGTGTACCCGTGGAGCTCTCAGCCACCCAGGAAGATAGTCGACCCTGGATCACCCAAACCTCCATTTCCAGAAGGGCTTGAGCCAGTCTCACGGGAATGGAGCCCGTATTGTTGGTCCACACCGGAGAAGGTGACAAACAGTTGGGCCGGTGGGTCCCCCAAGCTGTGGGGGTCCCTAGCAATGACTCCTGAGCCGTCTCTTGTTAGTTTGGCAGGTGAACGCTCCGAGGCGTCGAGGTGTCTTTTCCTCTTAGGACCTGATTAAGGACACAGTAAACCCTTGCCGTGATTTTTATCTGTTTTCAGTAATATCTCTCAGTTCTCATTTCAGAGATTAGCTTGTTTTCAAAACACCAAATGAAGGCCGAACCTTATCTCCCCGTTGCCAGTGCGGCCACAGCCACCACCCACCACTGACAAACACGAGCTGCTGGCCACGCCTGCATGCCAGTGCCATGGGAAGAAGCCCCGAGACTGTCGGAGTGGGAGGCAGAGCATTAGGGATTTCAATTCTGCTTTATTTTCAACTTGAAATGGAGGAAAACAGACAAAAAACAAATAAGAAAGCTAAACAGTTGCGTGAGAGCTAGCAATTTGCTGGGTTCCCGATGACAGACACTGCATTATCATAATTGTCTCTTCTACATGATAGGACAGAAAAATAATAATGTCATTTTATTTATAGCTGGGGTGGCCCCTTTATGAGAGTCATACAAGTTTCTGCCAAGTGGAGTAGGTCAAATGACATCTTTTGATCAGGCCTGTCCAAAGAGATCAAAGATGAATGGCAGGTAATGGATACCCAATGACAAACCAAATCTAAAACAGAAATAAGGCTGCCAGAGCCTGCCAGTTACCCATTAAAGGCCTGCCTAAGGAAGGCAGGCTGCTTGACACGTTGGCCGAACACCTAAATCAGCCAAGCGTCAGTGCTAAAATTGTGTATTATCATTGGAAATGGCTATTATTTCCTCAGTAACATTTCTGTTAAGGCTTTGTTTGTGTAGGACTGACCTGCAGTCAGAAGTGGAGTCTGAAGGAAGCAAGCTCAAGGGGCTGGTGGGGCACCCTTGGCTTTGGCCATTACGTGCTTTTAATTGTGGGATCCTGATGGGTGCTCTGTGTACAGGTGGGAGGGTGGGCCGGCCTCAGGTCCCCAGCCCCGCGTTCCTCTACGCCCTCTGCATCCCTGCGTCTCCTGTCTTCCTGGCTATGCGCAGTTGGCCCCATCACGGGCCACGTGAAGCCCAGAACTTTCCCAGACCCCGGGGCCAGGGGAGGCCCAAGCAGATGGAAAAATGGAGGGCAGCAATGGCCCCGTTCCTAGCCGGGCTGGGGGAGCTGGGCAGACAGGGGCTGTTCACACAGTCGGTGCAGTTTGCACATATAGAAACGGGTAGAGACAGCTTCCAAAATTATGGGAATAAATGCTATTTTTTTTTTCCTCAAGCACTTGAGTTATGTAATTAAGTTGGGCTTTGTGGAGATGTTATTTAAAAGGCTTTGGTGGGAAACAGAATTTACTATCTTTTTTGTTTTTAATTTGTGGGGGTGGGACGGGGTGGAATACAAAGAAATAGTCAGAGAAATATTTAGCAACGAGGGCTCCAAGACTGCAGGAGAGAACGCTAAATCCTCGTGTCCCAGGGGACGCACAGGTGGTGCTGTGGGTAATTTTTCATTCCGCAGCGTATGCTGGAATGTTAAAAAATATTATTAAACATTGAAATGAGTATACTAGTTAGCTAATTAGTATGTTTCTCTTTCTTTTAATAATCCCGATGCATTTTCTTTCTTTCCTACCTCCATTCTTTTGCACGTGGTAACCCTAAAGAACATATTTAGAAGCATAATTAGTTATAATTAGAAGCAAACAAACCTAGCCCAGGCTATCTCCAATTTATTACAAAGAATCACAGGTACCGGGGGCAGCGGCAGACACCCCAGCCCTCTGCTGCCTAATGAGAGTTAGGGTTTTGCACACACATGCCCATGCACACATACACGTGTGTGCACATACACCCGTGGGCCCTCTCAGGATAAAGGAGCCAGTGCTGGAAGTCCCTTGTGCTCAGCTCTTAAAAGTTTCCCGTAGAGCTCACGTTTCTCGATCATTCTGCATTAACTCTATCTTTAAGTAGCGGAGACACTATGTCACAGTCGTGGTATCACTCCTTGGTGATGAGAAGAAGATAGACATTTGACTGTTAGGCCTCTTGGCAGGAAATTTGGTAGCGAAGTCCCATCCAATTTGTCAAGCCCAGCAGTGGTCTCTGCTCCACAGGAAGCTTGCAGCCCAGCCCCACACGTCACCTGTCGGGGAGGCACCCGGTAACTCCATCGGAAGTGACAGGCTGCATATGCGGGGCTGCCCCAGAACGTGTCCTCTGTGTTTTTTGGTCATTTGCTCGGGGAGGGCACACGCCACTCCCCTGACAGGCAGTCAGTCACCTTTGACATTTGACCCCGTCTTACAAAAAAGCCCCAGCCCCCTTTAGTGGCTCCCACCCACCCCAAACCTCTATGTAAATGAAAGTTTAAACAAATCTGTGCTCATGCTGGCTTTCAAGTGAGGTTTTTTTTTTTTTAATTTCTCTTGAATTATGTAAAGATGCATCACAAGATATTTACGATTTTTTTTAAAAACAGATATTCTTTTTATATACTGATAAAATTGGAAACTTGGAAGCATATTTGGCAAGTGTAAACAGATGGTTAAAGATATTTGCTGGGAAGGATCAGAAACAGTTATTCCTGACTTGCCTGCTTGGCTAAACATTGCTCTGAAAAGTCAACTCACAGGGCACAAAGCAGGAGATTCGGGTCCCACTTTGCTTCTAAACAGAGTGGGCAAGGGCACTGTTTTATTTTCTTTATCGCCATGCTGCGGCTCATACCTGCCTATGGAACTTGAGTCCTCTTCCTTTTTCACCTACAGACTTGGTGAGGGGTTCTTTAGCAACTGAACAGGAAGTCCTGTGTGTTGTCTTCTTAATTTAGGACGCGCGCCGCAGGGACCTCACTTAGAGGGAGCCGGGCATCCTTTACCTTTATGCAACTAAGGGATGAAATTAGCACTTTTCCTTTGCTCTGGGGAACAGCAGTCATTTTATTCATAAGAGCGGCCATGCTAGGAGGTTTCCTTCAAAGGCAGTGGATACAAAGTTGCTGCAGGAGAGGAGAAAGAAATTGACTCACGCACCCCTCCCACCCCACTTCCAGAGAGCAGAAATCACCACACAAAACATCTCAAATCACAAAACCCGCCGTTCAGGTGATTTGGCAGAAAGCACAGAATTTCACCAGACTGTCTACTATTCCGATTTTCGGTGTGTGTGTCTGTGGGTAGGGGGCGACTGGAGGTTGGGGTGGGGAAGGAGGAAGCTGCCATATTTTTTACAAGCATATAAAACACAAATGCTGGTGGCACTTGCTAATCCGAAATGCTTTTAGTAGAATTGTTCAGTAGCAATAATCTGTCAACAGATTACAATTTTGCTTAATTTTAATGTGGCTAACTTAAGATGGTTGTATAGTAAATTTATGCAACTGATCACAGTTATTAAATTACTGCATCTGCAAAGGAAGCAATCAAACCCCTTATTACAGTTGCTGTGAGTGAATGCTAAATGTCAAGGAGTTACCAGTGCGCTGCGGGGAATCGCGCTCCAGTTAAAGATGCATAAAATATCAGCACTTTTTTAATGCTTGTGCATTCAACAAAGACTCCCATCATAATTAACTGGTATGGAAATAAATAATTTTTACAAACTACCTTAGAAACAGTTGTGCTACAGTTTTTGTCAAAGTCTGCTGCTCTATAGCGATATTTAAGCCCTTAGACACATTTCCCTCTAACTCACATATGCTATAAAATATTTAAATCTCACAGAGAGGTTTGAAAATGATATTATAAATCCAACTCCCAGCGCTAAAAAGTAATTTATGATGATTAATTTAATTATACGTTTTAAGGTTTTGATATTTTAAAAACTTGAGATTAATTTTTTTGGTTACAGTCCCAGTCTGACAGTTCGGGGAGAGGGGGCTTCTTTCTGTAAACAGCGAAGATGCACGTAGGGGCTCAGCTCACCCGGAAAGGTGGAGAGTCCGTTCTGGGCAAGGCGGCTGGGTCCAAAGCCTGGCCCTGCATGACAGCTCTGTCTTCTAGAGCAAGTTGGTCCGAGTCCCCATCTGTGAAACGCGGCTGATCAGAGTATGTATTTCATGAGGTTCTCGTGGGGAGCCAGCCAGTGGGGGAATGTGTGGAAGGGCCTGGGCGAGCACGTGGCGCTTGCGCGCTTGCGAGGACTCACTGAATGTTACCTGTGGTCGAGAGTGCCCCACCTGCATCCTCAGGAGACCCATCCTTCCGAAACCAGTTTGCTTCTGCGAATCACATCACGGTTGTAGCCGAGGGCTCTAGTCTCTCCCTTCGTCAGTGCTCACCTTCATTCAGGAGCTGTGGGGTTTTAGAAATCTGGGCTGGGCGATCTTGGAATCTTTGAGGGCCTGAAGTGCCTGGCCGAGAAGGAGGAACGTGGGCAGGGATGGAGGGAGTAGGTGCTCTAGCGCCCAAAGGGCACACCCTTCCCCGCCCCCCGCACCGAGCTGATTCGGTCCACTCAGCGGCCCCGTTGCGATGGGCCAGTTAGACCCTAGGAAAGTTGCATTATGAACAGAATCCCCTAGGCTGTGGTGTGAGGCCGCTGGGTGCCCCCTGCAGACAGGCAGGTGCCCCTGTCGAGCCGATCCTGTGCTGTCCTCTTGAGAGAGGGGTGCAACCCTGGTACTTTACTGGGCACCGTGGAGAAGGCTCAGTTTATATGTTTTGGGGTTTGCGACCTGATGGCCCGGAGGTTTGCATTCTCTTGCCAAAGAGCTGCAGGGGTGGCACCCGAAAGGGATGCCTGTGTGCCGGGAATCAGATGTCTAAATAGCAGACCCTGCCTGAGGGGACGACTTTTTCTTGTCTCATGTATTCATTCAGTATAAGTTTGTTTGGAGTTAGTCGTTCGTATGTATTTAAAGGATAACTCTGTAGGGCAATCAGATTCATGCAAATGTCCATTTGTGTGTTTATAGGTGGATGTGTGCACGTGTGTTTATGTTTTTGCATTTGTATGTGTGTGCATATTTACATGCTGATGTATGTGTAATCTATATAAAGAAATGCAAATGAACCCAAGTCATATTACTCATCCATGACATCTTATTTCCATCAAACAAGCAATGGGGCATTCACAATCCATCCCAATTTTGGCCTCATTGGACTAGAACCTTGGCTTCCAGATGCTGTGTTTTGGCCTGTGGCCCCCTCGACACAGAGCTCGCTTAGGGTCTGGAGGTGCAATTTGAGAATGGGCGTGCAGCTCTTTGCATTATTTTTTTTTTTATCTTGCACACTTTGATGAGAAAAGTGATAGGCATATGTCATATTTTAAGGTAAAAGCAGACACACATTTACAAAGATCAGTTAGGGAAATGTCTATGTCTGGGAATGGGAAGAAGGCTGCTTTTACTCAATGAAACAGTCAGAGCATAGAATCTCTTAAAAGGAATTCATTTTGTTTTAACTATAACTTAACACCAGTTTCTGAAATAACCACAAATATTGGATCCCCTGGAATGACTGAGTAGGTGTGAGTCCTTTCTATTTTCTGCGTGTCCTGTGTATTTCTCATCAAGTGGGTTGCATGTGATGTAGAGTCTTGTGTCTCGGTCACACCAGCATAGCTGCTGTTGGAGGCCTGCACTTTCCAGAGCACAGAGGGGTCAGCTCCAGGCCCTTGGGGGCTGTGGGCAGTAGGCTGGCAACTGCTGGGTCCCTCCTCTGGGGCAGCGTTTAGAAGGGCCTCCCGGAGCCTTGAGTGGCCCCGTGATCGGCAATGGTATAGACATGCTTTCTGAGATTAGGGTGGTCTCATGGCATTTCTGACGTTACTAGACCCCTTGTCTGACTTTATGAGTGCAGGGAACGTTATCGCATGCTTACAGGGCTGGGATCTCCCTGTCCCTGTAACTAAGATGTCCCCGGTGTGGAGTGAGAAAGCAGCCCCAGAGACCTGAGTTCAAATCCTGGTTCTGTATCTGGTCAGCTGTGCATCGAAGTGGGACACAGTCTCCTGATCTGTGAAGTGAGGCAACAGCCAGATCTACCTCATGGGGTGGGTGCGAGGAGAATAGGAGGCAGCATACAGAAAATTTCAACAAACTACTCAAAAACAATACACCCCCTCCCAAACATCCTATCTGCTGCCATTAGGATAGTCAATCAGGTAAAGCCCAGGGCTGTCTTGGGTATGATTTCCTGAGAGCATTCAGATAGGCTTTTCCAAGCACCCTGGGGTCCTTCTGAGCCAGCCGGCTGTCACCTCCGGGAGAGCCCCAAGGCTGACCCCACAGTGTCCTCCACTCTGCTGTCTCTGCTCCATGATCACAGCTTCCCTCGGGACGAGGCTCACTCAGCCGCACCTCTGCAGGCCCCATGCCTTTCATGTAGTTATTTCCCTGCCACCCTAGTTGTGGACAAGATGGCATGACCAGGATGAGGCATTTGAGCGGTGCCAGTCCTTGCTTTACCTTGGTTCTGACCCTAACAATTGCCCTTGTACACCTGCCGCTTCTCTTGTTAACATAAGGTGATGTTGGGCAGTGTGAGGCTGGCCACCCCAGGTGGGGAGAAAGCTGGTGCTCTTTTCACTTGGTATTGAGGCTTTCGGGAACAAAAGAGGGCCCTGCCATCTGCCCTTAGAGGAAAAAGGGATTGGGATCCTTTGCATCTGACTTCCACTGCACCCTGCCTCTTTTAAGCTGGATGAGTTGAAATCCCGCCATCCGTTCCCTGCAGCCTTCTCACCACTGCTCCTATTGTAGCCAAGGGGGAAAAAAAGATTTTTAAAGATTCGCTAATGGTAATGAAAAATATTCTGATATAGCATTAAGGATTTTGCTCCTGAAATGTGTTTAATGTAAATATGCTGTCAGAGACCCTTCAAGTAATTGACACAAGCAGATGATTAGCAGTGTTCTCAACGGTGTTTTTGCATAATCTTACATTTTGACAGAACTCCTCAGCAGCATTTTATTGTCAGTGCTCCGCAATCAGTAAGGACTTTCTTCCCCGGCAACATTTACTTTGTCATTATAAATCTCATAAGTGGTCATTTAACGGGTTCTGCGCGCGGGGAGGAGTATCGTTACCCGCACATTTGGGGATATGTCTTTCTACCAAGAAACCCTTCTGAAAAGTAAACTTTTAACCGACCTGGAGGAAGTCAGAGCAGCCACTCATCAGTCCTGACCCGAGCTCTGGGGACAGCTGCAGCCCACCGGGGTGTCAGGCCCTGCAGAGCTGAGGGACCTGGGGCGGGGACCAAGCGGTCGGGGTCAACATGATGGAGCCCTGGGCCCGCCGTCCCCACTGCAGCCCTGCGGTCCCATCCCCCGGAGGCCGTCCCCGGGCAAGTTCCTTGTCAACTACTTTCTGAGCTGGACTTCTTCTCCCAGCACCCCCCCCCCATGTTGAATTCAGTTCATCTTTGGTAATGTAACAACAACAACAACAAAAATTGGTGTTCAATTATAATCATATCTAACTGCCCCAAATTAAACTGCCCTGATCCATAAGCATTCATAACTGCATACAGTTAAGTTACATTAATAGTCAATATAATAAACCTTCACCTTTATTGAAGCTGCTCTTGTTTCTACAGCAAGTCTTTAATCTATCTCAATAGATTTCTGGTGTACAGCACATATAGATTTGGCCAGTGACAAGGGTTAGAGTAGTCTTGTAGAACATTTACTTGTAGCTCTGAAAAGCCCACATTCATCAGAGGATGAAGTCGATCAGATTGTACCAGAATCAATGGAAGGCTCGTGGGATCCCTCTTAGGCTTGTAATGTGCTCACCTTCTTTGGAGAGTATTCACACACACACACACACACTCTCTCTCTCTCTCTCTCTCTCTCTCTCACACACACACACACACTCATACACACACACACACACACACACACACACTGCTCTGTCTTAAAGCCATTTATCTCTGAATGTCAAATTGCAATAATTAACCATTATTGATCTTAAATTCAATTAACTTCATTAACACAGGTCATGATGAGGGTGCTTGTAAGGGAAAGGCATTTGACAAGTGTCTTTGCCTGTGTGACATTCCACGTTCCTGGTGGTGGCTCCAGACCGTCCAGACCGTCCCCTCAGAGAGGCAGCCGGGATAAAGGGGCCGCCCGGAGACTCGGCTCCGGGACTGGGTGACAGATCCGCAAAGCAGTTTTCATCGTTGGGCTCGCCGGTGGGTTTGCGCAGCAGGAGCGGTGTCTGGGCCCCCCTCACGAAAGGTTGACATGGGAACTTTCCATACACGCCTGCCCCCTCCTCTTTCCAGAGCTCGCAGAGAGCACGTTTGCCCCATACCCTGTCGGCTTGTCGCGGGTGACATTCAGGGACTTCCAGGTTTGGCTGGCCCCAGAAAATAGCCCTCCTGTTTGTATTTTCTGATGCAAAAAGTACTTTCCCTCTTGACCAAGGAGACCTGGGTCTCCTTGGGACCCGCGGAGGGCTCTGGGTACCCCCACTCTGTGCCAGGTGATCCTTTACCTGCTGTGCATATTTTGTGACATTTAAGGCAGGCGATGCCACCCCGTTTGGCCGAGGGCACCTTCCCTCTGTGTCTTCACGCACAAGCAGCACGCTTCAGTGTGTATGTGGGGGAGACGCAGGGAGATAAAGAAGGGAAGGGTCTGGGTTCTGTGTCCTGCGAGGCATGAGGGCTGCCTTCATCCCCGAACCTCTGCCTCCCAGCCTCAGTCTCCCCGTCCATTCAGTGGGCCTGTGACATGGGCTCACCCTCCCCCTGGCAGGTTCTACAGCTCGGGGGAAGGTCATGCTCAGTAAGGTGCCTCCATGGGTGGTGCTGGCCTGTGGGGCACAGCCGCGGGGGAAGGGAGGGTCCTGTGCGTTGGCCATTGCTTCTGGGTTTTTAGTTCTTTATGGAAACGCTGCTTGGCTCTGAAGTGTCTCAAGGAGACAAAACAAACAGAAAAGAGCAAGCATGAAGTCCGCCGCCTTTTCATTTGAAAGCAACTCAAAGAACTTCATCAGGCCCCCAGCATGTGCCCGGCCTTGTACCTGGGGCGTTAGGACAGTTGATCTCTGCCTACCCAGGCCCAGGCGCCCACCCTCTCCCATCCTGTGGGGGCTGCAGAATCCCTGAAGGGTTGGGGGCACACAGAGGTGGGAAGCGTCGGCCTGGAGTTGGGAGGTGGGGACAGTCAAGCACCCTGGGAGATGGGCATCAGCTTGGTTTCCGGAGGTGGAATGTTCTTGGTGGTGAGAGCAAAGGCCCAAAGGGAACTTCCCTGGGTACACAGGAAGCATCAGGGAAGCTGGGGGGAGGGGATGCTGAGATCACAAAGGTCCCTGAGTGCCACCTGAGGAGGGGCAGTTACCCAGGAGGCCACAGGGAGCTCTACTTGACTCTGTCCCCTCCCACCACCCCATGCCAGGAATGGTGCCCACTGAGCCTGTCTTGGGAAATACCTCTGATCTGATTGCAGGTCTCTTTGCAGACGGGTGTAGTGTTTCATGGCTGGGTTTTAGGAGCAGGATTTCTGGGGTCATCAGAATGCATCAGGGAATGGCCAGGGAAGCAAGCAACAGCCAAAGGACACATACTTTGATTTGTCCTGAGGGCCCTTCCTCATTCCCCCAAAGCCTGGGGTTTCCTGAGCACCTATTTTAGACTCAAAACCCTAGACCCTAGAACTTTCTGTTGGCCCCAGGAAGGAGTAATAAGCCACACTGTGTGCCTTCTCAGCACCAGGCAGCTGTCTCATTCAGCTCTGACAACAGGGGAGGGGACGCCCAGAGAGATTACCCTGCAGAACTCTGTCCCCACCATGGCCACCTCAGGGGCTCAGGAGAATCAGTGAGGTGATCACAGGGCCGCGGTCAGAGAGGAGTGAGGGGAAGGGGCCGAATTGGAAGGGAAAGGGCAAGCCTGAGACCCACAGGTTCCCGCAAGTGAGCACAGGGCCCCACGTGTGGTTGCAGGCGCCATGGCCCATGGTGTGCTTTGGGTATCCCTCAGGTAGCCCAGCAGCCTTCGCGGCACGTGAAAAGGTAGCTCTCCCCTCCTCCTTTCACCAAGGTCAGCGGTTTCAGCACACAGTTTACCCCTGTCTGTGTTTCCACAGTCCACTGTGACTGGGTGACATCTGTACCCAGAATGCAGATGGGCAGAGGGAAGCAAAGGCAGGGCCATCTGAAATGCTGATGGGCTTGAGGACGTCCCACGGAGCTGGCCCCTGATGCCTGCACCTGTGCATTCGGCCCCCTCACCCCCCAGCTCAGGAAGCTGCTGTCCTACACCTGCCTTCCCCAGCGAGTGCTCTGGGAGGGGGCTTTGCCCCATACAGAAGCCTGACACATAGGAGGTGCTTTTAGATACTAAAAGTAAATGGCCTTCGATATGTGTTAAAGTTTTACAGTACATTCATGACTGTGTGCTTGTGAAAATTTCAAACCATGCAGAAGAGACCTCCTTTCTCACCCTCCTCCTACCATCTCCCTCCCCAGCAACGGCGTCCCCTCCTGCACCCAGAGAACGCTGTTCCCATCCAGGAGAGGATCCTTTCTCTCGGTGCCCACCACACAACCCGTCACACTCCCAACTCACACAGAAAACATTCCCCCATTTCACAATACGTCTTATAGATCCTCCCACATCAGAATTTATAGAATTATCTCATTCTTTTTAAAGTAAACTTTTGATTCAGTGTAACATACAAAAAGGCAGCAGACAAATGTAAGTGTACAGGTTGATGAGTTTTCCCTAAGTGGACACATCCATGTAACCAGGGCCCAGATCTGAAGCAGGACATTTGCATCATCCCAGGAGTCCCTGGTGCCCTCACCCAGTCACTCCTTCCCCATGGGACACCACAGATCAGTTTTGCCTGAGTTTGAAATTTATATAAAGAGATCCAAGGAGTATATAATCTTTTGTGTATGGCATCTTTCCATGCGTGTTCTGTTTGTAAGATCCTTCCAGTTGTTTTGGGTAATCGTAGGTTCATCTTCACCGCTGTATGCCATTCTGTTGTAGGAATGGGCCACGATACAGTTGTCCATTTGCTGTTGATGGGCGTTTAGGTTGTTTTGAGTTTCTTTGCTATTATGAATGATGTGCCAAAGGCTATTATGGTCCAGGTCTGCTGGCGGGCTGTGCATGCATTTCTGCCTGGTAGGCATCTTTGCGAATTGCTGTGTCATGGAGCCCGTGCACCTGTAGCCCGAGTAGGAACTGCAGGTTTTCAGAGTGGTTGTACTGGTTTCTGCTGTTGTGGAGCATCCCCACTGCTCCACAACTTTGCTGGCATTTCTCTCTTATTCTTATAAATTGCTGCAAAAAATAAATAAAAAATAAAAAATGAATTGCTGCATATTTTTTCATAGTATACATGTCTCACTTTGTTGGCGTTATATGGAATGTGGCTGAGAACATCTTTCAACATAGAGGATTTTTTGTTTTTGTTTTTGTTTTGCACATAGATGAGTATTTCTGTAGGATAGATACATAGCTGGGTCAAAGAATATACGTATTTTCAAATTTGATATATGCTGCTAAATTAACCTCCATAAAATGATTATGTGATGCACTAACCAGTTGGTGAGAGTGTTGTTTTACGCTTCTTTTTTTTTTTTCTTCTCCTCTCTCTCTGTTGGTCTATCTGTCTCTCTCTTTGAAGGATGGTGAGGTGTTGAGGGTTCTAAGTTAAACTATACAAATGTCAGCATAAATTTGTGAGAAAGGATATTGGAAGGGAAACATGTAATGTGATGCCAACAAGCCAATAGGCACTATTTATATATTGGTTTAGGGAAACCTATTTTAACCTATCTTAATAAATACAGGTGAAGTTGAAATCAATGGGTATTCATATATGTCAGTCAATAAAATATAAATATAAATCATTTGACACTTTATTTCTTCAAACTGTCTAGGAAGGTTACATCCCTCTCCTAGATGTGACCTATGCATATAAATAGTGATCACGTGTGTATTAGCAAAACTTAGTATGTGCCCAGTGTGTGCTAGGTGGGTATTGGCTGAGTGTTGGGTGAATTCTGGCTGAGTACTGGGTGAATGCTGTCTGAGTGCTGGGTATATGCAGGGTGAGTACTATCTGAGTTGCTGGCTGAGTGCTGGGTTTGTGCAAGGTGAGTACTGCCTGAGTGCTGAGTGCTGGGTGCTAGGTGAGTGCTGGCTGAGTCCTGAGTGAGTGCTGTCTGAGTGCTGAGTTTGTGCAGGGTGAGTGTTGTCTGAGTGCTGAGTGCTGAGTGAGTGCTAGCTGAGTGCTGGGTGCTGGGTGATTGCTATCTGAGTGCTGCGTGTGTGCTGTCTGAGTGCTATCTGAGTGCTGGCTGAATGCTAGCTGAGTGCTGGGTATGTGCAGAATGAGTGCTATCCCAGTGCTGAGTGTTGTCTGAATGTTGGGTGAGAACTGCCTGAGTGCTGGGTGTGTGTTTTCTGAGTTCTGACTGAATGCTATCTGAATGCTGAGCAAGTACTATCTGAGTGCTGTATGAAAGCTGTCTGAGTGCTAGCCTAGTAGTGTTAAGTGTTGTCTGAGTGCTGGGTAAGTGCTGGCTGAGTACTGTCTTAATGTTGGGTGAGTGCTGGGTAAGTGCTGGCTGGGTATTCCCTGAATGCTGGCTGAGTACTAGTTGAGTGTAGGGTGAGTGCTGAGTGAGTGCTAGATGAGTGCTGAGTGCCATGTGAGTGCTTTGTGAGTGTTCGTTGAGTGTTGGCTGAATGCTGGCTGGGCGCTGGCTGAGTGCTGAGCTGTGCTGGCTGAGTGTTGGCTGAATGCAGGTTGAGTGCTAAGTGAGTGCTGGCTGAATGCTAGCAAGTACTGTTTAAGTCCTGGCTGAGTGCTGGGTAAGGGCTGGCTGAGTACTGTCTTGAGTGTTGGCCAAGTGCTGCCTGAGTTCTGGATATGTGCTGGCTGAGTGCTGTCTTAGTGTTGGGTGAATGCTGGCTGAATGTTGAGTGAGTGCTGTCTGAGTGTTGGGTGAGTGTTGTCTGAGTATAGGCTGAGTGCTGTCTGAATGCTGGCTGAATGTTGAGTGACTGCTGTCTGAGTGTTGGGTGAGTGTTGTCTGAGTGCTAAGTCAGTGCTATCTGAATGCAGGTTGAGTGCTGGCTGAGTGCCATCCGAATGCTAAGTGAGTGATGGCTGAGTGCTAGGTGAGTGCTGTCTGAATGCTGGCTGAGTGCTGGCTGAATGCTGAGTTGTGCTGGCTGAGTGTTGGCTAAATGCTGGGTGAGTGCTGGCTGAGTAGTTGGGTGAGTGCTATCTGAGTGCTAAGTGAGTGCTGGCTGAATGCTAGCAAGTACTGTTTAAGAGCTGGCTGAGTGCTGGGTAAGTGCTGGCTGAGTACTGTCTGTGTGTTGGCCAAGTGTTCCCTGAGTTCTGGGTATATGCTGGCTGAGTGCTGTCTTAGTGTTGGGTGAATGCTGGCTGAATGTTGGGTGAGTGCTGTCTGAGTGTTGAGTAAGTGTTGTCTGAGTATAGGCTGAGTGCTGTCTAAATGCTGTCGGAGTGCTGGCTGAGTGTTGGGTGAGTGCTATCTGAGTGCTAAGTCAGTGCTATCTGAATGCTTGATGAGTGCTGGCTGAAAGCTGGCTGAGTGCCATTTGAATGCTAGGTGAGTGCTGGCTGAGTGCTAGGTGAGTGCTGTCTGAATGCTGGCTGAGTGCTGGCTGAATGCTAGGTGAGTACTGACTGAGTGCTGGCTGAATGCTGGCTGAATGCTAGGTGAGTGGTGGCTGAATGCTGGCTGAGTGCTGGCTGAGTGCTAGGTGAGTGCTGTCTGAATGCTGGTTGAGTGCTGGCTGAATGCTAGGTGAGTGGTGGCTGAATGCTGACTGAGTGCTGGCTGAGTGCTAGGTGAGTGCTATCTGAATGCTGGCTGAGTGCTGGCTGAATGGTAGCTGAGTGGTGGCTGAGTGCTGGTTGAATGCTGGCTGAGTTCTGGCTGAATGCTAGGTGAGTGCTGGCTGAGTGCTAGGTGAGTGATGGCTGAATGCTGGCTGAGTGCTGGTTGAATGCTAGGTGAGTACTGGCTGAATGCTAGGTGAGTGCTGGCTGAGTGCTAGGTGAATGCTGGCTGCATGCTGGCTGAGTGCTGGCTGAATGCTAGGTGAGTACTGGCTGAATGCTGGGTGAGTGCTGGCTGAGTGCTAGGTGAATGCTGGCTGAGTGCTGGTTGAATGCTAGGTGAGTGCTGTCTGAATGCTGGCTGAGTTCTGGGTGAATGCTAGGTGAGTGCTGTCTGAATGCTGGCTGAGTTCTGGCTGAATGCTAGGTGAGTGCTGTCTGAATGCTGGCTGAGTTCTGGCTGAATGCTAGGTGAGTGCTGGCTGAGTGCTAGGTGAGTGGTGGCTGAATGCTGGCTGAGTGCTAGTTGAATGCTAGGTGAGTGATGGCTGAATGCTGGCTGAGTGCTAGGTGAGTGGTGGCTGAATGCTGGCTGAATGCTGGTTGAATGCTAGGTGAGTGCTGGCTGAATGCTAGGTGAGTGCTGGCTGAATGCTAAGTGAGTGCTAGCTGAGTGCTAGGTGAGTGCTGGCTGAATGCTGGCTGTGTGCTGGCTGAATGCTGGTTGAGTACAGGCTGAGTGCTGGCTGAATGCTGGCTGAGTGCTAGGTGAGTGGTGGCTGAATGCTGGCTGAGTGCTGGCTGAATGCTAGGTGAATACTGGCTGAATGCTGGCTGAATGCTGGGTGAGTGCTAGGTGAGCGCTGGCTGAGTGTTGGGTGAGTGCTCTCTGAGTGCTAAGTGAGTGCTGGCTGAATGCTAGCAAGTACTGTTTAAGTGTTGGCTGAGTGCTGGGTAAGTGCTGGCTGAGTACTGTCTTAATGTTGGGTGAGTGCTGGGTAAGTGCTGGCTGGGTGCTCCCTGAATGCTGGCTGAGTACTAGTTGAGTGTAGGGTGAGTGCTGGATGAGTGCTGTCTGAGTGACATGTGAGTGCTTTCTGAGTGTTCATTGAGTGTTGGCTGAATGCTGACTGAGCGCTGGCTGAGTGCTGAGCTGTGCTGGCTGAGTGTTGGCTAAATGTTGGCTGAATGCTGGGTGAGTGCTGGGTAAGTGCTGGCTGAATGGTGGCTGAGTGGTGGCTGAGTGTTGGGTGAGTGCCATCTGAGTGCTAAGTGAGTGCTGGCTGAATGCTAGTAAGTACTGTTTAAGTGCTGGGTAAGGGCTGGCTGAGTACTGTCTGAGTATTGGCCAAGTGCTGCCTGAGTTCTGGATATGTGCTGGCTGAGTGCTCTTAGTGTTGGGTGAATGCTGGCTGAATGTTGAGTGAGTGCTGTCTGAGTGCTAGGTGAGTGATGGCTGAGTGCTAGGTGAGTGCTGTCTGCTGGCTGAGTGCTGGCTGAATGCTGGCTGAGTACCATCTGAATGTAGGTGAGTACTGTCTGAGTGCTGGCTGAGTGCTACTGTCTGAATGCTAGGTGAGTGCTGGCTGAATGCTAGGTGAGTGCTGGCTGAGTGCTAGGTGATTGCTGGCTTAATGCTAGGTGAGTGCTGGCCAAATGCTAGGTGAGTGCTAGGTGATTGCTGGCTTAATGCTAGGTGAATGCTGGCTGAATGCTAGATGAATGCTGGCTGAGTGCTAGGTGAGTGCTGGCCGAGCGCTGGCTGAGTGCTGATTTGTGCTGTCTGAGTGTTGGCTGAATGCTGGGTAAGTGCTGGCTGAATGCTGGCTGAGTGTTGGCTGAATGCTGGGTAAGTGCTGGCTGAATGCTGGCTGAGTGTTGGGTGAGTGCTATCGAGTGCTAAGTGCTGGCTGAGTACTGTCTGTGTGTTGGCCAAGTGCTGCCTGAGTTCTGGATATGTGCTGGCTGAGTGCTGTCTTAGTGTTGGGTGAATGCTGGCTGAATGTTGAGTGAGTGCTGTCTGAATGTTGGGTGAGTGTTGTCTGAGTGCTAAGTCAGTGCTATCTGAATGCAGGATGAGTGCTGGCTGAATGCTGGCTGAGTGCCATCTAAATGCTAGGTGAGTGCTGTCTGAATGCTGGCTGAGTGCTGGCTGAATGCTGGCTGAGTGCTGGCTGAATGCTAGGTGAGTGCTGTCTGAATGCTAGGTGAGTACTGGCTGAATGCTAGCTGAGTGCTGGCTGAGGGCTAGGTGAGTAATGGCTGAATGCTAGCTGAGTGCTGGCTGAGGGCTAGGTGAGTGCTGGCTGAGTGCTGTCTGAATGCTGGCTGAGTGCTGGCTGAGTGCTAGGTGAGTGCTGCTGTCTAAATGCTAGGTGAGTGCTGGCTGAATGCTGGTTGAGTGCTGGCTGAGTGCTGTCTGAATGCTAGGTGAGTGCTGACTGAGTGCTGGCTGAGTGCTGGCTGAGTGCTGTCTGAATGCTAGGTGAGTGCTGACTGAGTGCTGGCTGAGTGCTAGGTGAGTAATGGGTTGCTCACTGGCAGTGCTGCAGGCCTCAAGAAGGCCTCCTGACCCAGGTGGCTACCATGCTGGTACCCGTGCAGGGAGGGAAGGGCTGAGCTTCTCTCTGGTCTCTGGGAGCGTTCTCCTCCCAATTTTCTCTGCAGTCATACGATAAGCACCCTTGTCAGGAGCTTCTGAGAAATACTGTGGCCTTGACTCTGCATGGTGTGTCTGTTCTGTGAAGTGGGAGTAGGGAGACTGAAGAGATGTGGGAGAGGTCAGAAGGCTCTTGGGGCTGCTCTGCCCTGCATTTGAGAGTGGGAAGGGAGCTGGCGGGAACGTCTGCCACTTGGTGTGTGGCAGTTCTTAGGCTAAGCAGCTCCTAAGGCTGTGAATTTGAGCAGGAGTTTGTAAGAGTGTTGACCCAGCAGATTGTGTGAAGGGCGCACAGGTGAGGAATGCTGGGTCCCTGCCTCTGGAATGTGCACGGAGAAGGTGTATGCCCACAGCTAACCATTGTAAAAGCTACGTGGGATAACGCCAAAAGAGACTTGGTACAAGTAATTATGCTAATAATCGTTCCTTATATTTCTCTAGAAGTTAGAGTTTAGAGAGGACTTTTCCACCCATGGTGTCTCATCACTGAGATTAAAGAGGTCGCTTTCAGAGGGACAAGTGCGAAGGGGCTTCCTGGGAAAAGTGGAATGAGCAGGGTCTTGGAGGGCCGGGAGGAGGATATGAAAAGATGGAGCATGTTACACAAAGTGAAAGAAACGTGTAGACCAAGGAAGGGCAAAGGAACATCATAAGGGAAGGGTGGCTTGTGTATCTGAGGACAGGTGGGCAGTGGAAGATAAACTTGGAAGGTAAAATGTAGCTTGGTTCTGTTGGACTTTGAATTATGAAAGAAGTTTCTGAGGGTGTATGATCTTCTAATGCCCTGTGATCTATGTAACCAAGGTCATCTTGACCACATTAAAGTAAAACCTGTGACTCTGATTATTTATTTTGACAACTTCTTATTCCTAAACTAAAGCATCTAGAGTATGTATGTACTTATATCATATACATGTTGGATGATGGGATGAGTTTTTGGATAGATGGATGGATGGGTGGATAGATGGGAGGATGGGTGGATGGGTGGGTGGATGGATGGATAGGTGGATTGATGGGTGGATGGATAGGTAGATGGATGGATGGATGGATGGATGGATGGATGGATGGATGGACAGGTAGATGGATGGGTGGACTAATAGGTGGATGGGTGCATGGGTGGATGGGTGGGTAGATAGATCAGTTGCATGAATCAGTTGTCTCCTCTTCCATGTAAGTCTTCATTCCTCTTTCATGGAAGCCATCCATTTACCTTCTTCCTGGATACAGATCTTTTGGTGCCATGAAGAACAGCCAATAAGGCCCAGCAAGAATTTGAGTTGTACATTATAGCCCACTTTGAAGAGGCCCATCATAAGGACTACCTAAAATTTCCTTAACCTATTGCCCTATTCTCAACTGTGGTTTCCCCAGGTTTTGAGATCACTGAGTGAGCATATAGGCAAGAGTTCTCCTTGGTTTAGTAGCTGCCTCATTGAGAACCACAGCTATCCTGTGAGGATCACTATGTCCGACCTCCAGGAGATCCCATGCTCCAGAGCTGAAGGTGTGTAAGGCATGATTCTTCTTAGCCATTAGCAAAATTGACCATTGCTCATGTGTGCCATGTGAGAAGTCTGAGCACGTCCCTTGCCCCTAATAATTCACCCAAGCCCTATTTGCTGCTGTCTGAAATTCCTCCAAGGTGAGAGGATTTTTCTTTGGATGAAGTGTGCTTGAAGCCGAGGACAGAGGGGACTCCGAGGGTCCCCAAACTGAGTATTTATTTACTTTTTATTGTCTGAGGCAATTGCTTTGAACCTGTGTCTTTGATCCATTTGTTTTTCCTTGCAACAGGGTGGGTGGCCAGACTGTAACAGAGCATATCCCCCCAGAAGCAATGGGGGGAGTGTGACCTTAGAGCCGAGGGAGCTCGCTTTCCTTGCTGATCTTGGGGAGCCCCCCAACTTCCTGGCCTCCTCGTTGTCTGACCCGCCTCTCCCGCAGGGGAAGGTCTCGGGAAGGGGAGGGAGGTTGTTCAGAAGGGCTGCTGAGATGGCCGAATGAGGCTCTCCTTGCAACAAGAATCCACAGAGAGAAGCCTCGGCAGTGTTTCTTACCCTGGGGCGGGAGCACCACGTGTGGCTTCGGGAGTCCCCCCTGCCACATCTACAGGGATAGGCCTTGGTCTGGGTGTTCAGGCTTCAGAAGATGCTGGGGTTCCCAGCAGCCGGGAGGTGTCCCCGGGACCTCGCTGTCATTGGCCTCCTAAAGAATCAGCAGCAGCCTGTGAAGCTCCTGGCCACCCTGGTTCCGCTGAAGGGTGACGTTGCCCGATTCACGCCGACGTTATGCACCAATCAGCTAACGCCATGCTTTTCTTGGCAAGAGAGTATCGAGGCTTTATTAGCACAGTGATACCCAACTGAACAAGCGTTCATCTTGCACATTACATCAAATTAACTTGTACAAAATTAATATTCCTGACCTTGCTAGTGGGAAGAGCAATCAATCTAGGGGAGGTTGTCATCCCAACGCGGCCAGCCTTCTGGAGGACTCCTGACCACTATCGCTTCAGCCACCATTTCCTTCCCCCAGAGCCCGGTCATGCACTCCTCGTTCCCCTGGCCTAGCTTGAGCCCTTTGGGGGATTATCCTGGTTCCTGAGAAGCCCCAGGGCCCAGCGGGGATGCCTGCAGGGCCTCTGGGTGTACCCGGTGCCATCCACGAGTGCCATGTCTCCTTGTCCCCAGAGCCTTGTGACCTCCATCACTGCAGATGGCTTGAGTGATGCCTTGTGATACTGAGTGCCCAGGTGGATGGCTGGAGAAACCTCATGTTCTCTGCTGGATTGTGACCTCCTGGGTACCAAGCCACGCTCCCTCCGTCCCTGGAATCAATCTTCTCTCTCTGTTGCCTCGTTAGTACCCTAACAGAGGCCCACAGCTCAATCTGACCACCTTGGTATTACCCAGCGCATTTGGCTAAGCTCCCCCCAACCCCCATCACTCACTTCCTCCTGCTGTCTCCTCCTCTCTGGGCACAGAAAGCAAGTCCCACATCAGGGCTGCTCCTTTGAGCCCCCCTCCCAGGCAGCAGACAGCACGATGCACTCTATTCTGAGGTTTCCCTCTCGGGAGCCCTGGGTATCAGGGTGCTGGGAGCTCCCTGAGGGTGAAAGTGTTCTGTCATTGCCGGCCCGAGCCTGGGCACCCTGCCTGTCCCTGCCCCTCACCCTCCAGGCTCCCGGCAGCCCGTTTTGTGGGATCTCAATATCTGGGGGTACCTCAGGGCCCCAAATCCAGTGGCACCAGACAGGGTAGTTGCGGCAGACACAGGTGCACTCACAGAAGACAGATCTGTGTAAAAATAACCCTGCGGGCACAGGGTCCGGGCACTTTGTGGGCTTCCTTTGTAGAACAGAAATTCTTGTGTAAAATGGGTCAGTCTGCCTGGATTTTCTAGGTGTGTTTCGAACAGAGGGAGACTTGGGTGAGGTTTTCTGGGGATGTTGAGCTCTTTCCCCATAAAGAGGAAGGCAGCTCAGGGCAGAAGCTGACGTGATGTGGGGCTGGGCCGAGCGGGGAGAAGGTGGCTGGGGGCTGGAGGGAGCTGCTGGTGCGGGCGCCGAGTGAAGGGCGTCTGGTCTAACCGTCGCCCCCACGGATCTGGGAGCCTGGGAATCTGGAGTCAGGTGGAAGTGGGCAGAGCTGTGGGGTGAGCCAGGCTTGGGGCCGCCCCTGCCTGCTTCCTTCCCAGAAGTCCTGAGGATGACCCAGGCCTGGGGGTGGGGAGCGGGCGTGCTAGGTCAGAGATTTTAGTTTTGGGCATGTTCATCTGATGTCTCTTCCTTCCTCTGCCACCTTCCCTTCTCTTTATTTCTCCCTTCTTCTTCTCCTTTCTCTCTGGCTTTCTTCCTTCTCCACAGCCCACAAGGTGGCCAGAGGGAGGGGGAGCAGAGCCTGTGCCGCGTGGGGAGCTCTTACCCAGCAGGGCTCTGCTGGCCCCCCTTTCCCCCCTTTCCCAAAAGGCAGCCTGCAGATCTTGGGGTCTGGGAGACCATCAGCTAGGAAGCCTGCATTTGCAAGAGCATGAGTCAGCCCAGAGGTCGGACCCGAACCCCACACCCCCGGGTGCAGGCCCCTGGGTGGTTCCTGCAGGTCTCTGGGGCCCTCCTTTTTTTTTATTTTTTTTTATTTTTTTAAAGATTTTATTTATTTATTTGACAGAGAGAGACACAGCAAGAGAGGGAACACAAGCAGGGGAAGTGGGAGAGGGAGAAGCAGGCTTCCCACGGAGCAGGGAGCCCGATGTGGGGCTCGATCCCAGGACCCTGGGATCATGACCTGAGCCGAAGGCAGACGCTTAACGACTGAGCCACCCAGGTGCCCCCTTTTTTTTTTTTTAAGATTTTATTTATTTATTTGACAGTGGGGCCCTCCTTCTAAATGCAGAGTCCCTTTAACCTGGAATAGCCCTGATGCCCTCACTCCTTAGGGAGACCTTGCTTCTTCACAAACACCTGGGAGGTGGGTGTGGCAGGAACTGCTCCCCACCTTCTCCCCCACCATGCCCGGGTAGGAACCTCAAGGTCACAGAACAGCACGTGGCAGAGCAGGAGCCAAGGCCCAGGGTCTCGCTGTCTGTGACGTCCCTCACTGTAACAGGAAAACATGCAGCGCAGGACCGCCAACAAAATCAGCAGGCCGTCTCCCAAGTGACCGCTCTCCCTGGGGGCGGGGCTTCCCAGTGGTCCCCTGTCATGACTGGGAGTCTGCTTTGTCCTGGGCCCAGGTGTGGGGGGAGGGGGTCTTCAGAGGTGGCCGAGACCACCCCCCACCCCATGGTGACCCAGTGTGTTACCGGGTCTAGGCATATCCTAACACAGGGAGAGGACTCAGGGCCTCACCAGGGGGCTAGGGCTTTGGGTTTCTCGAAACTGAACTTGAATTCGATGTACGGAACAGGGAGAGAGGACTTGGCTGTGAGGGCAGCTGCACAGCCGCCCTGGAAGGGGTCAGGAGGGCCGGGTTCCTGAGCCTGCAGCCTTCTTCACACGCCGTCCAGGCGCAGGCCTGCCACCTGGGCAGTTCCGAGTCTCAGAGGTGGTCCTGCGCGCGCGAGGGCCTGAGAGGGAACCCTTCAGGTTTGCGGAGGCCCGGCCTCTGGGGCCTGCTCCCCCCAGCGCTTCCAGGCCAGGCAGGACGCTAGCTCTGGGGCAGAAGCGGGCCTTCCACGTGTTCTGCTCACCAGGGTCAGCTGAGCAGTTAACTTCTTGGTCACCTCCTCAGCTGGTTAAATTGTTCTTAAAAAACAAAATAAAAACAAAAACAAAAGACCTTGCGTCCTTTGAAAATCTGAGTGCTCAGGGGAGGCCGAGACTGTCCTGAGCCTCCAGCCTTGGAACTGACCCACAGCAGCTCCCCGGCCCCCGTCCGACCCAGCCCCGCACCAGGACTCCCAGCTCAGGCCCTCTCTGCACTCACCATCCTCCACCCTCGCTTCTGGAGTAATCTCTTCTGCCTGTCTCTCCTCAGATGTCCATCACTGGTTTTCTTCCCTTCCCTGCCCGCCTCCCACTCCCTCGGTGGCCTCTGTCCCTTCCTCTCTCTGTGTCTCTCTCTTCCTCTTTGTCTCTCCCTGTATCTCTGTTTCTCTGTCTTTGTCTGTCTCTGTCTCCCCCAAGCCCCACTCCTAGTGGTTTCTTCTCTCCTTGCCCCATCTTCCTCCTGTTGTTCTCTCTCTGCTCCTCGCCATCTCCCTCTCCTCACCCTTCTCAACACAGGACTCCGGACTTGGACAGGGTCTGTCCTCCCCCTGCGTCCGCTCCCCTCTGTCCAGCCCAGGCCCAGGATGAATGACAGGATTATAGGGACAACAGGAGGCACTCCTCTGGGCCTCCCTTACTGGGAGGGGGCAGGAAGGGAATCTGAGGAAGCTCTCGCAAGCAAAACCCCTTTCCCAGGAGTCTCGGGAATTTGAAAACAGAGGGCTTACCTCCGAACCTTCCTTGCAGCGCAGGAGAAGTGCAGATTGGCAGGACAGTTCACTGTGACATTGCTTCCGGGAGCAGGGGGCAGCCATGCCTTCTCCCTCCTGCCCCCCGGCCTGCCGGTGCCCCCTGCACCCCTGCCGTGCCCCCAGCCCCCATGGCTGGAGAGCACAGACCCAGAGGGACGCGTCAACTCCTTCATCTCCTCCTTTTTGGGAGAGATTCCCAACAGTGTGATGAAGGTAATTCCCACTTGCCCAGAAATGAGTTCCATTATGCCCCAGTTTACTCTTTTATATTTATATCAAACGTATTAATTTCTTTTTACCTAGTGGTTGAGTTTAGTTAATGACGATAATAAATATTAACGAGAGAGCGGCTACCTCCCAACCTGATTACACGATGATCTGGCTTTTCACTCCTTGGACACATCCATCGTCCCCTTGGACATGTCCATTGTCCCCGTGGCCACGTCTCAGGAGGTGGGAGCACTCGGGACCCTCCTGCGGGGACAGGCATGGAATCCCTGGTATTGGGAAGCCAGGGAAGGCTGTGAGGTGGCAGGCTGCTCCATGTCCCGGGAGCACGGCCCGCGCTCCACACCTTCTGTGTGGTTCCCCCAGGAATGGAGTCAAATCCCCTTGAAACCTGCACTGACTCCCGTGGAGTCACAGCCGAGGGCTTGGGAGTGTTCCATCTAACTTGTCAGAACTCCAGCTTCCTCCAGCATAGACGACGAATCGTTCAGTCCACCTGCCGGGACCTTGGAGAGGGTCAAATGCAATGAATGGGAAAACGGCTCATAGACAAGCTCGTATTAGGCTCGACCATTGGTTTTTACCCTTGACGTTCCAGGGGTACCGGGCTATGGGAGTTTGCAGGGAGCTCTCGTAATTCTGATAGCTTTGGTGTCACATGAACATGCGTCTCTACCCCAGAGTCCCCTTTGGTTCTGCCTGAATGCAGTTCTGCAGTTCATTCACCTGCCCCCAAATATGCCCTTGGCCTTGAGCTATGGAGAGATGGATTGCTGTGTTGCTGCTTTAAGCGCTTGCTTTTCATTGCGGGGAGAGAGAGTGGGGAAGCAGTGGTAGCAGATCTGGAAGAGCTCACCTCTTGGAGAGAAATTTTTTCCGCTGGGCCACTTGGGGAAAACTGAAACACGAGGCCCCCATCCGCCCCTCGCTGGCTTGCTGGCCTCCACTCCCGCGTGTGTCTTTGAGTCTCTGCAGCTGTTAACTTGGTTTGAATGAGAGCCCCCCACCCCCACTACCGGAGCCGGCAGCAAAAGTTTCAGTTTCATTTGTTCAGGAGCGAAGAACCATGATAATGCATTCCTGGAGAGCGATATTTGGGTGTGGGCACCATATGGGTGGCTCCAGGGCAGGGAGACCACCATCAGCCATGCCTCCTTCTCTCTTCCTCACAGTGGGGGCTGTCATCCTGTCTGTCCTTCCCAGAGGCGCCTCCCCCTGTGGTAGTCACACACAGAGGGAACTGGTCCAGGAGGGAATTTGGATCAGACCCCAGCACATCTGCTGTGCTCTGGGACTGGCCGGAGTCTGGATCCATGTAGATGTTTGGGCAGCTATTAGGAGGTTTGAAGAAGTCATCTATGGTGTTCGTTCGTTCGTTCGTTCGTTCATTAATTCATTCACTCATTCTATAGATATATGTTGAGTGGCTACTGCGTGCCAGACAGTAAGGTTGCAGCAGACACTGGGAGGTGGGGGCTGCTGACCACACGAAGCTGACAGTCTATTCGAGCGTCCTGGAACGTCTGGCTATAAGCAGGTGATTCCAGTGGTGTGCCTTGTAGCAAGAAGGGGGAGGATGCTAAGGGAGCGAAAGCTGGGGTCAGAGAAGCCCCCGGACATTACCTCTCACCCGTGGCCTGGGGAGGGGTGCACTGGCTCACCTTACTCTTGTGTGCATCTGCCTTGGGGTGGACGCACACAAGGAGGTAGCAGTGCACGCTGAACAGTGAGAGGCCTCTTGGCACATTCTAGAAGCTGCTGGGCTGGGGAGGAAGCAGGGCCAAGACAGGGGAGGACTTCGGGGTTGCTTTGAGGAATTTGAGCTTTCTTCCAAGCCAGATGGGAAGTCACTGAGGCTGTTTGTTGCAGGTTTGGTGTGGGGGTTAACCTGACTCGCCTGCTGATCAGTAAGGACATAAGGATCGGGTGGCTTCTTCATGGAGAGTAGACGGGAGGGGCTGGAGCGGGGGCTCACTGAGGAGAGGGCGGGTGCTGCTGCCTGCCCGGGGAACAGGAGGACGGGCAGATCCTGTTACAAAGGCTGGTAACAAGCCTCTTGCTGCTGGATTTGACCTCCAACTACTCTCTTTCCAAAGGAGACGGTGAGTACTTGTTGCTCACCTACTACGTGCAAAGCTGGGACAATGTGGACCGGGGTCCTTGCCTTGGAGAATTCAGATAAGAACATATAGAACGTTAAATAGCGGCAAGGAACTCACAGAACTGGTCACAGTGGCCAAGTTCCCTGAGGCTCTGCATGATTCACTGTCAGGTCAGGCTAGTGGATGGTGTCCGCCGTTGGCCCCTTAGGGAGGAGAGGCCCCTGAAGGCCAGTGTGGTGGGGACAGAGACCAGCTTCTCACCCAGCCTACCTGCCCCCCAGTTGATGTCCCACTATCCCCTCTGACTGACTGGAGACACCCAGTTTCCCCTCCCCTCCTTGCCTGACCAGGGCATTAACTGTCCCAGTGTCCGGGAGACCAGGGATTTTGCTCCTTAGTCCGGAGAAGAAAGGACTGAGAAATGCCTCGGCTGAGTGTTCACGAGGAGCCCGTGCTTGGAGGAGTGAGCGTGTTTCTACCTCAGTTTACCCCTTTCTCAGGAAAGCCATAAAGTAAGGAAGGAGACGGGAGGAGCCGACTGATCCAATGCCCTGTCTCACACGGAGGGGGAAACTGAGGCCTAGAGGAAGGAAGCGCCATATAGGGTTCAGCGTGCACCACCGCTCCGGGCGTGCGTGGGTCCTCAGTTCGAATTTGTGGAGTGAATGCACCTTTCCTTCTCTTAACCCCGTGTGCCAGTGCCGTGGGCTCCTCGGCCCCTCCCTCACCACGTTTAGTGACGAGAGTGGCCATGGTACTCTTGGAGGAGTGCCATGATCGCGAGCCGTAGCAGAACAATTCGTGCTCTGGCCTTTCTTTTAATGTGGAGGGAAGGACGGACGGGCAGAATTCCGAGGCTCAGCCTAAGGAGATAGTCCTCCCTGCCGGGTCTGGAAAGGAAGCAGCGGGGTGTGTGTGTGTGTGTATATATATATGTGATGGCGTCCCTGTCATGGCCGTGTGCAAGTGTGCTCACCCGCAGCCTCAGAAACTGTGATGAGGCCAGGGGTGGTGTGTGGGGTGACGCCAGGTCTCCCCAGGACCCAACACCTCTCGGCACCGAAGCTTTTTAATTTTCCTCAGAGCAGGATTCTGTTCCCACCAGGGAGGTTGGCCTTACTTTTCTTTCAATATTAATTTCCTCTTCAGTCATCAGACTGGTGGCATTCTGATCGGGCTGGGTGATTTACAGCGTATTGGAGGGCATCGGGGGGCCGCACGTGGGCAGGAGCTGGTCAGATCGGTGAGGTGCCTGTGGGGGTGCTCCAGACGGTCCATGCACACCCTGCACTGTGCTGAGGCTTCCCCGGGGGGGCCCCGGGCTCCTGGGTGGGAGGTGGCCGGGCAGAGCCACTAGATTTTTCTTTTAGCTGGTGGTCTGCATGCCACAGCGGGCTCGTCTGTGTCTACCATTGACCCCAGCTGCTTCTGGCTGCCGGGCATCCTCCCATAGCTGCTTCAGCCGGTCCATTTCTGGATCGTGGCCTCTTGCAGACTTAATTCCGTGGGAGCCATAATGAGAGCAAAGTGCCCAGAGTGTGGGTTCACTTTGCAGGCTGTGGCTCAAAGGGCCACCTTCACGGGAGAAGGGGCTCTGCTTCCACGGGGCCAGGCTTTTCCTTGAATCTCAGCTGGTGGGACGTAGGCCATGTGGTTTTCTCCTCCCTTCCATGTTCAGAATGGAGGCCCTTGGATGGGTACATTATGCATCTGGGCACCTGGGGCGTCTCTGCAGATGGTGGGCTGTGTCTGGTTAAACCCCTGATCGCCTTGCTCTAGCTCCTCTCCGAGAGAAATGCAGACCCGCCCCGGACACTCTGACCAGCTCATGCTGTGCGTCCCTGGCTAGAGCGACCGGCCGCCCGGGTTTGCCCAGGTCCGAGAGGATTCTCGGGATGCAAGACTTTCCTGCTAACACTGGGGCACTTGCAGGCAAACTGTGACTCTTGGTCCCTCTACGCGCCCCCCCCCCAGCTCCCCTCCCTCCAGAACTGCCAGCCCTGTTGGAGTTTGAGAGCCACCTTCCAGGATGCGCTGCTGGCTGAGGAAGGCTGTCGGGAGAGACGGAGATCTTTCTTTCTTTTTTCTTATCCTATTCCTTTCCCAAGCAAGGCATTCACCTTAGCCACCCTGGCCCGCAGAAGAGCCTCCCCTGGTCAGCATAGTGTTCCAAGTGCACGGCCTCAAACTGGAGGCCCACCCCGGTACCTCATACGTCAGCTGAGCTGAGCGGGGCCCTCTCCTTGGCCCGCTTGTAAAGGGCGTTCTGTGGCCCAAACACCAGCCCCTCGCTTTGCTGTTGGTGTAGCCCTGCGGCGGTGGCCCACACACGTGTGTCCCTGGGGCACCAGCTCCACTTACCTGTTGGGTTGCTACTCTTGTCTCAGCTTAGAATTCTTGGCGCTCAAAGGGGGATTTAGGAATGGGAGAAAATCACACTCGACCAGCATGGAAGAGCAAGGGAAGGAAAATGTCTGTGTGTCTTCCAGGGAATCTTATTTGTTTGAGTCATTTCACTTTTTTTTTTTTCCCCTGGTGTCAAATTGGTGGGAGGCAGGTCTTTAAAACTGTGGAAGTCAATTCTACAAATGAAGCTTCCTTTTCTTTTCTGAGAGTTTGTCTGGGGTTTGGTTTTGTTTGGGTCCGCCAGACGGTTAGCGCTGCAGCCATGCCGGCCACCAAACGCATCAGCCAGGGGCCTTCTGACGCAGGCATATTGAGAAGCTGGCTGGAAGTGGTCCCTTTTTTCCCCTTTGTCTGCCTTAAAATTGCTGCTCACCACAAGGCCGGCCATGCCTGGTTGTTCACCAGGCCAGCCCAACCAGGCAAGGTCCAGTAAGGGGCAACCTAAGTCACTGGATGCAAGGAAGTGAAAAAGAAAAAAGAAAGAAAGAAAAACAACAACACACACACAAAAAAAAACCCACAAAAACTTTATTCCCATTAACACGAGTGTTCGCCTGGCTGTGCGTCTCTGGATGTGCCTGTTCTAGAACCCAGAGCTGCTCAGCCCTGCCCTCCACCTGCTCAGGAAGTGCACACTAGATTTACATCCCCAGTTACACTGCTTCCAGAAAGACAAGATCCCTGTTGGATGCCCATGAAGCTTATGCTGAGCAAATATTGACAAAGTAGTCTAAAGAGCAAACACTTTGACATTTGTAAGGTCCACTGGAAGGTCTTGTATATATTCATACAGCAGGAATGAGCACCGCATACCAATTTTCCTGAACTTGTTCTGACATAATTCTGCATGGATGGTGTGTGTGCAGGTGGCTGAGAAAGGGCTGAGTGTACACATGGAGGACGGGGCCAGGGCTGGGTCGGGGTCTCCTCTCCCATCTGGAACAAACCAGTGCCTATCCCCTGGCAGCAAAACTTACTGTAAGCTTTTATGAGACCTGCTTTTCCAGAAGAAAGAAAGAAAGAAAGAAAAAAAAAAATCCACAGAACCTTGTTTTTAATTTATTGCAATTGATGTACTTTCTTTTTACTTCGTAAAAATTTTATTGATGTTTTCGTACTTTATATTTATTAAAGATTGAGCCTCAAAAATGTAATGAGTAAAAAATGCTTGCTTAATTTAAATTGTGAATCTGTCTGTTAAGAAATGCATTAGGGGTAGGAGAAGCATAAGACATATTAATTGACAGACAGGAACTGCTGTCTCTGAGGTTGATACAAGTAATTTATTACTTTAGAAATGAATGCCACCTCCAGAATGTGCTTCATTAATTTCAAATTTAGTTTTAATTTCAAGCTGTTGCCCCTTGAGAAGAATAAGGTGGCAAATTATGTTTGAAGAGCAGATTTTTTTTTTTTTTTTGCTCCAAAGAAACACCACATTTTAACTATTTAATTTTACAAATACACGTGCCCGTCGACTTTGCGGCGTTTTCCTGAGAGTCGAGAAGATATCCTAGGTAAGCTCAGCACTTAACTAACGCTTTCTTTTTTTCTTTTTTTCCCTTCTTTCATTCGTTCCTTCCTTCGTTCCTTTGTTCCTTCGTTCCTTCCTTCATTCCTTCCTTCGTTCCTTCCTTCCTTCCTTCGTTCCTTCTTTCCTACCTTCCTTCGTTCCTTTGTTCCTTCCTTCCTACCTTCCTTCGTTCCTTCCTTCGTTCCTTCCTTCCTTCCTTCGTTCCTTTGTTCCTTCCTTCCTACCTTCCTTCGTTCCTTCCTTCGTTCGTTCCTTCGTTCCTTCGTTCCTTCCTTCGTTCCTTCCTTCCTGCCTTCCTTCGTTCCTTCGTTCCTTCCTTCATTCCTTCCTTCCTTCCTTTGTTCCTTCATTCCTTCGTTCCTTCCTTCTTTCTTTCCTTCCTTCCTTCCTTCCTTCATTCCTTCCTTCGTTCCTTCCTTCCTTCCTTTGTTCCTTCGTTCATTCCTTCTTTCCTTCTTTCTTTCTTTCCTTCCTTCCTTCCTTCATTCCTTCGTTCCTTCATTCCTTCCTTCATTCCTTCCTTCCTTCCTTTGTTCCTTCATTCCTTCGTTCCTTCCTTCTTTCTTTCCTTCCTTCCTTCCTTCCTTCATTCCTTCCTTCGTTCCTTCCTTCCTTCCTTTGTTCCTTCGTTCATTCCTTCTTTCCTTCTTTCTTTCTTTCCTTCCTTCCTTCCTTCCTTCCTTCCTTCCTTCCTTCCTTCCTCCCTCCCTCTCTTTCTCCCTTTCCCTCCTTGTCCCCGTCTCGGTCCTCCCCGTCCTGCCCGCTCTCACGGCAGCCTATGTTTCCGACGAGCTAAAGGCTGCCGCCCTGGTGGAAGAAGACCTAGACCCCGAGGAGAGCGCGGCAGATGGGGAGCCCTCGGCCAAGTACGTGTGCCCCGAGAAGGAGCTCAGCAAGGCCTGCCCCAGCTACCAGAGCTCCCCGGCGGCCGAGTTCTCCAGCCACGAGATGGACAGCGAGTCCCACCTCAGCGAGACCAGCGACCGCATGGCCGACTTCGAGAGCGGCTCCGTCAAGAACGAGGAGGAGAGCAAGGAGGCGGCGGCCGCCCTGGAGGACACGGCCGTGTCGGACAGCCTGGAGCAGATGAAGGCCGTGTACAACAACTTCCTGTCCAACTCCTACTGGTCCAGCCTGCACGTCAGCCTGCACCCGCCCTCGTCCGAGAAGAACAACGGCGGCGGCAGCAGCAGCAGCAGCACGAGCAGCAGCAGCAGCGGCAGCTTCGACTGGCACCAGAGCGCCGTGGCCAGGACGCTGCAGCAGGTGCCGCAGGGCCGCGCGCTGCCCGAGCCCAGCCTCTTCAGCACCGTGCAGCTGTACCGGCAGAGCAGCAAGCTCTACGGCTCCATCTTCACGGGCGCCAGCAAGTTCCGCTGCAAGGACTGCAGCGCCGCCTACGACACGCTGGTGGAGCTGACCGTGCACATGAACGAGACGGGGCACTACCGCGACGACAACCACGAGACGGACAACAACAACCCCAAGCGCTGGTCCAAGCCCCGCAAGCGCTCCCTGCTGGAGATGGAGGGCAAGGAGGACGCCCAGAAGGTGCTGAAGTGCATGTACTGCGGCCACTCGTTCGAGTCCCTGCAGGACCTGAGTGTGCACATGATCAAAACGAAACACTACCAAAAAGTGCCTCTGAAGGAACCCGTCACGCCCGTGGCAGCCAAAATCCTCCCCGCCGCCGCGCGCAAGAAGGCTTCGCTGGAGCTCGAGCTGCCCAGCTCCCCGGATTCAGCCGGCGGGACCCCCAAGGCCGCGATGGCGGAGACCAACGACGTGCTTCAGAAGAACTCCAACCCCTACATCACGCCCAATAACCGGTACGGCCACCAGAACGGGGCCAGTTACGCCTGGCACTTTGAAGCCCGCAAGTCCCAGATCCTGAAGTGCATGGAGTGCGGCAGCTCCCACGACACGCTGCAGGAGCTCACCGCCCACATGATGGTCACCGGCCACTTCATCAAGGTCACCAACTCGGCCATGAAGAAGGGCAAGCCCCTCATGGAGACGCCCGTCACGCCCACCATCACCACCCTGCTGGACGAGAAGGTGCAGTCCGTGCCCCTGGCCGCCACCACCTTCGCGTCCCCCGCCCACACCCCCGCGAGCGTCTCCCCGAAGCTGAGCGTGGAGGTCAAGAAGGAGGTCGACAAGGAGAAGGCGGCCCCTGACGAGAAGCCCAAGGAGAAGGAGAAGCCCAGCGAGGAAGAGGAGAAGTACGACATCTCTTCCAAGTACCACTACTTGACGGAGAACGACCTCGAGGAGAGCCCCAAGGGGGGCCTGGATATCCTCAAGTCCCTGGAAAACACAGTGACGTCCGCCATCAACAAGGCCCAGAACGGCACCCCCAGCTGGGGGGGCTACCCCAGCATCCACGCCGCCTACCAGCTCCCCAACATGATGAAGCTGTCCCTGGGCTCCTCGGGGAAGAGCACGCCCCTGAAGCCCATGTTTGGCAACAGCGAGATCGGGTCTCCCACGAAAAACCCGACCCTGGTCTCCCCGCCCAGCAGCCAGACCTCGCCCATGCCCAAGACCAACTTTCACGCCATGGAGGAGCTGGTGAAGAAAGTCACGGAGAAAGTGGCCAAAGTGGAGGAGAAGCTGAAGGAGCCGGAGGGCAAGCTGTCTCCGCCCAAGCGGGCCACCCCGTCCCCGTGCAGCAGCGACATCAGTGAGCCCGTCAAGATGGAGGCATCCAGCGACGGGGGCTTCAAGAGCCAAGAGGGCAGCCCCAGCCCCCAGCGGGATGGGTGCAAGGAGGGGAGCCCCCCGGCCGAGCCGGTGGAGAACGGCAAGGAGCTGGTGAAGCCCATGAGCAGCGGCCTCAATAGTAGCACGGCCATCATCACTGACCACCCGCCCGAACAGCCTTTCGTGAACCCTCTGAGCGCCCTCCAGTCGGTCATGAACATTCACCTGGGCAAGGCCGCCAAGCCCTCCCTGCCTGCCCTCGACCCCATGAGCATGCTTTTCAAGATGAGCAATAGCCTGGCCGAGAAGGCGGCCGTGGCCACGCCGCCGCCCCTGCAGTCCAAGAAGGCGGACCACCTCGACCGCTATTTCTACCACGTCAACAACGACCAGCCCATCGACTTGACGAAAGGGAAGAGTGACAAGGGCTGCTCTTTGGGTTCAGTGCTTTTGTCACCCACGTCCACGTCCCCAGCAACCTCCTCATCCACCATGACAACGGCGAAGACATCTGCCGTCGTATCATTCATGTCAAACTCGCCGTTACGCGAGAACGCTTTGTCAGATATATCCGATATGCTGAAGAACTTGACAGAGAGCCACACGTCAAAGTCCTCCACTCCTTCCAGCATCTCCGAGAAGTCTGACATTGACGGGGCCACGCTGGAGGAGGCCGAGGAGGCGACGCCCGCGCAGAAAAGGAAGGGCCGCCAGTCAAACTGGAACCCCCAGCACCTGCTGATCCTCCAGGCCCAGTTTGCCGCCAGCCTCCGGCAGACCTCCGAGGGGAAGTACATCATGTCAGACCTGAGCCCCCAGGAACGCATGCACATCTCGAGGTTCACCGGGCTCTCCATGACCACCATCAGCCACTGGCTGGCCAACGTGAAGTACCAGCTGCGAAGGACAGGTGGAACAAAGTTCCTCAAAAACTTGGACACCGGCCACCCCGTGTTCTTTTGCAATGACTGTGCGTCACAAATCAGGACTCCTTCCACGTACATCAGTCACCTCGAGTCACACCTGGGCTTCCGGCTACGGGACTTGTCCAAACTGTCCACCGAACAGATTAATAATCAGATAGCACAAACCAAGTCGCCCTCAGAAAAGTTGGTGACGTCCTCCCCCGAGGAGGACCTGGGGACCTCCTACCAGTGCAAACTTTGCAATCGGACCTTTGCGAGCAAGCATGCGGTTAAACTTCACCTTAGCAAAACACACGGGAAGTCCCCAGAAGACCACCTTCTCTACGTTTCTGAGTTAGAGAAGCAGTAGCATTCGCTTTCGATTAAAATGACTGTAATTTGCTTTGAGGGAAACTGTTGCAGGCACCTTAAGGCCCCTCTCTGTCTTGTTCTTGGCACATGTTCTTATTTTAACTGCGGAGAATCACTCTGGGCTGGACTGTTTTGTAGAACTGTACAGTGTTTAATAGAGGTGCATAATCAGCTGTTGTTACTGGTAAAATATGAAGGTTAAAACGCAGTGGTTAAGTGTTTGGAACTTTGTGTAAATGGGATTTAGTTGTGAGCATCCCCCCGATGCTTCAAGCTGCATGCATTAACAGACAGTTTAATTAAGCATTTATAACGAAATCGGGCACACTTTTTCCACGCGGCTCGAGTGCGCTGGCATTTCTCACCCTTTCATCTTTAGCCCTCTGAGTACTTTGAAGCACTTTTGCATTAATTTGGTTAAAAAATAAAATAAAATAATAATAATGTATGAAGCTCTGTTTTTTAAACTCCTTACCAGCTTAGTTAAAATTAATAATATGAACCTCCATTTATGCAGGTCTGCAGGGGTATGACACGCCTTGAAATTTAAAAGAATATTATTTTCACATTGAAACATAGATGTATATATTGTATAGATTTCAGACTCTCTTATGAAAAATGTGATTGTGGTTTAAATGACCTTTTTTCCTGCATTTATAGCAACAGTGTTTTATGTACCTGCCATGCTCCGGGCATAAGCCGTGCCTATGTATAGTGTATATTTCTTTTTTCTTTTCTTTTCTTTTTTTTTTTTTTTTTTTTTAAGGTCTATGGGTTTGTTTGTTTATTTTTTTTTTACATGCAAACATTGTAAATTATACAGAAGATCCACAGATAGCATTTATAAAGTATACAGAAACATTATCTGAAAGCAAAGTATGATTGTTTGTTTTGCTATACAGTACATCTATATTGATAGAGGTTCATGTTTAAATTATACATATTTATTAGCATCATATTATCATTTGTTTTGAGCAGTCTGAATACATGAGGCCAGGAAACAGACATCCATGGCGGGCATCATAACTATTTTGCACATGATTTTTAAAGGTATTTATTAGAAGTCAAAGAACGCGCAAAATAAACTCAGTGCTCAAAGGGTTAAGTCTATTTGAAAAGGAAAAAAAAAAAAAAGAGCAACAGCAACAAAAAGAAGTCGTACTGTATCTCCTAAGCATTGATAAAGCCTTTAAAATGTTTGTACTGTAATACTTTGCTTAAAAGTCATGAGGCATTCTGTGATACAACCTCTTTCACTTATTTATAAGCCCTCTTGGTTGCTATTCCATACTGTAGGATGCCTTTTTATTTCGATTGGTAACTTTCTGTTTTGTTCTTCCTAATTATTCTCCCAAGATCCCACACTGCAGCTTTATCTTTAGGCTTATGAAAGGTAACCCGTGGTTACCGGCTCTCCAAGTGATTCTGTTCTTCTCCATTTTTGGCAGTTAATTTGCAGAAGTAACTGACAGCTGACACCATATGAGAACCTATGTATAAAATATTGGCATGTAAACAGCACAGACACTGTAACATACTCTGTGCCCTGTTTTGTTGTTGACAATGAACCACCATTATGTGACTCTTCATATAACCCTTTTTTCTACGGCAGCATTAAAATTGTCTTTTTGCTATAATTTTGTGTTGCGTTCACAATTCTGTCTGAAATGTGCTACGACTAACGAGCACATTAAAATTAAATTGTATGCGATCTGTTTATGACTGAGTCGGTTGCTGTGTCTGCCAGGTGCTGGCAGTCGGAAGCTGCCCGTAAATCAGGGGAGTTTTAGTGAACTTTGGCGTCTGGAGAGCAGGGAGCCCCCTTTTCAGAGCCTGCGTGGACAGAATTTTCCCTGAGAAGAGAACGTTAGAGAAAGGAAGACTTTCGCGTGAGGTTGGCTTCTCTCTGCGAAGGTGGTGTTAGAAACTTATTCGGGAGCGGAGCTTCGGGTCAGACCCCTGGCGACCCGCGCGCTTGGGGGCCAGGGGTTTGGTCTCCCTCCGGGACGTGCGTGAGGAGTCAGGGCCCTGAGCCCTGCAGGAGGCAGGTGTGGGGAAGACTCAGACTCGGTGCAGGGCGGTTCCTTCCTGTGGATTCGGGCTTTTCACGGAGCAGGAAACAGAGCCACGCCGGGAAGGTGGACTCTGGGACCAGAACTTGCTCTCTGCTGTGCCCAGATAAGGAGGTGCAGGGTGGCGGTGGGGAGTCGGGGGTGGGGGTGGGACTGAACCCATACACGGGAGGAGTGGGGAGAGCATTTATATGATAATCACAAGCTTTTATTAGCCCTGGCAAATCATGCCAACAAAACGCTGGGAACATCATGTAAAATTGTAAAATACCTTTATTACTACATTCAAACTACTCTCGCAGTTATGCAGAATCAGAGCTCCTAACCTAGAATTATACAAATGAGAGATGTATTACATCCACGTAATACATAAAACACCTCAACTTAAAAAAAAAAATACTCTTTTATTAAAAATTTAAATTAAACCCTTTCAGAGATGTTCGGCAACACGCCTACGTTTCTTCCCGTTTCATCCCTGCCCCTTTTGTCAAGATGAATCCCAAATTTCTGTCTGCTCTACTTTTCTCTCGGCAATCCATGTCTCTGCGAGTTTTTAGAGAGACCCTCACTAGAGTTTCAGACGGGTTTTTGGCAAATCGGGAGCACCGTGCTGGCTCTGCTCGTGCCTGGTGATCTAGCCACACAATTGCGCTGCGTCTGCAGGGGGGCGCAGCGGGCTTTCCCTTCTGGGCGGCGGGCCTGGCTCCTTCCCCGGCTCCTCCGCGGGCCTGGTCCCTCTCTGAGTAGTGGTGTGCCCCGTGGGCCTTTACCTGGGAGGAGTGTGGCACACAATGCATTCCTCCCGGGGGCGGGGTGGGGGACCAGCTCCCCCTGGAACCCGGCTCAGGGGACAGCACCCTCCCTCCCATGCCTCCCGCATCTTCACATCCTGGAGCCCAGATTTCCGCTCTTGAATTTTTCACAGGTTAAATATAGCATCGGTTTATTAGAATCCAAAGTCCTGCGTCTAACAGATTAAACTGACAACACTTCCATCACCACCAGGCCCATGTGGCTTGAAGGGAGATAGGATTTGTGCAAGTGAGGGTGCCCGCCCCCCCCACTTTACAGTTTGGGAGAAGAACCCAATACTCTGCCCATCTCTTCCTCACCCCACCCCAGGATTATCTTCAGGCCTTTTCACTTTGGGTGTGGAAGTGAGGGTTTAGAGCCAAGGTGGGTACCAGGTGATCTCGCCCGTTGGGCACCTGGAGCTTGGCACCTGAAAAGGATGCTCGCAGGAACAGGGCCCAGGAATTAGTGTTACCTCGGGAAGAAACACAGTCAGCCGGGGAGTTGAAGGCCCTAGTCATGAACACAAACCTAATTTGGCCTAGGGACAGTCCCCCAGACCGTGCGTCCTGGGAGGAGGTGAGTACGACTGGCTAGGGCCTCACCCCATTTGGAAACGTACGGCCATTTACTCTGGAGGTCACCGCAGCCTCTCGTGGCCAGAGAGTGGGCCACTGCCCGGAAGAGCCTTCCATTCCCAGCCCAGAATGACCCCAATCGTCTGGAGATAAAACGGGCAGATCTAAAGCGGCATGCTGAATCTCCTGTAGTTGTGCGCTGATTCTCCTGAGGTTGGTGCTGGTAGAGAATGCGAGTATGGGAAGGGATGGGGCCTCCCAGTCAGGTCTTTAAATGGGCCCTGGGAGGAGGAGGGACGGTGCCAAGTGAGGGAGGCTTTAATCACAGGTGTGTCGGTGACCCCGACCTCACCCCGCCCAAGCCCAGGCTTGCTGCAGTCCTACTGTATATCTTCCAGCCATCACATTTACACAGTATCTTAAAATAACATTTGTGATAAATGTGCAATTTAACTAATTTATGGTGCTATGATGTGCTCAGGGCTACATGCAAGATGAAAATCTTAAATGGAGCTTGAACAGCTCACTTCACAACAAGAAATCAATATGCCACATCTTAGCTATTCGCTGCAGTCAACATTTAGCAAAAATATCAGTGATGTATCTTTAAGTTTTAGGCAGCAAGAATTCTATAATTAACCAAAATCGTACATAGTTAGAGAGGGTTGGTTATGATGAGGACCCAGATCTCCCTGGCATCTCCGTTCTATTTTCATTCTGCAAAAGGAAAAAAAAAAAAAAAAAAAATATATATATATATATATATATATTGATAGCCACCAAAGAGGCGCCTCTCCCCAGGGTGTTCTGCTCAGGTGGAAGTGTGAACCTCCCCAGCAGAATTCAGGGCTGTGGTCCTGATTCCTTTTCTCAAGTTCAGACCACTCCAGCTAGGTCGACTTCCCTGCCCCCAACCCCTGACCACCGACCGTGCCGCAAGGCCTGGTGACCAAAAAATACTGCAGAGGAGAGGGGCCCTATTACCTATTCCCAGTGCTGGGGAGAGCTGAGCACCTTCTTGAGAGCAGAACCCTGACAGTGGAGAAGGACAGGAGCTGATGGGAAGCAAGGCTGCATTTTGCAAATCCGGTGTTAAAACTGTTGTCTCCAGAGATTTCTAAGTCATCGAATAGGAAAGAAAGAAAAAAAAAATTAAATGATTTTATTTTTTCAAATTCATCTGTGAAGTTCTTTTGAAATTGGAAAATTGCAATGGCATTTTATTCTGTTGACTATTTAGCACAAAAACAATACGCTTTGTATTATAGGAAGCAATCATAAAAATGAAAACACACGAACCCCAGCGCCACTCTTTAATAATAAATACTTTAACTTTAAAATGATAGCTATTATCCTTTTAGCTAATGGAGAAATTACCATTTTTACTCTGCCAGATAGTTATTCTTTTGGTAATAGAAACACTAACCTTTTTTCTCCCTAGGGATTTATTAGTAAGCACGTGTAATCTTTGGCAAAAGGAAACCTGAAAATGCATTTCCCGTGGGACCCCGTGCCAGTCGATGCCTTTCAGCCTGCAGCTGACCTCCGGAGCCACGGAAAAGGTACTCGTGCCTGTGTGCCCACGCAATTCCAGGGCGCGCTGGCCTTTGCAAAATATGCTATAGTTAGCTTCGGGAACAATCTCACTCCTTTGGGGAAGGCTTCAGCTCTGTCTCTCAGCATAAAGCTTCTGGGAAAAAAAGCTCCTTTCCGACAAGCCCCACCTTCGCGTGCGTGGTGTGGCAACGTTGTGGCAGCCGAGGGCCGGACCCCCGTGTCAGTGCGAAGGAGCGGTCCACCACAGGGTTTTGTTTCCAGGGACGTGCTTGATTTTCCTCGCACTCCATTGGGTTTCTCCAAGCCGGAGGGAGATGCTGCTGGACTTAGAGGCACCATTTTTCTCTCCCCGAGGATTTGCCAGGAGGCCATCCCCAGGACGATTTAAAAGGCAAGCAAACCCTGTCCCGGGTGGGCTTTGGCAGTTCATCCCAAAGCACCTTTGATTTGGGACCGTGTTCCCTGCGCTGCCAAGACAACGGATGGGCCAAATTGTGAGTCCGTGGCCTGACGGTCCGTGATGTCTGGACAGACAGATGGTGACTCGGTCAGGCCACAGCTTTGGACATCAGGAGTGATCTGAAGCAAAGTTAGCGGCTTCTTGAGGCTCCGCATTCGGGGCTCCGGGCCCTACCCCTGGTCCAAAGAGCCAGGTGTTTTCAAAATTAAATCCCAATGATAGAAGATCAGAGGAACTGCTTCTCCACCACCTTTATATAATGTCATGCACTAATATATCCTTAATAAATCATTCCTGATGATAATGATGATAAGCAAGGTGACCTCTTTCCAGAGATTAACGTCCACAATTAGCTACTCAGGAGTTAGGATACACTGTTATTTACTGTCTAACTCGTGCTGTGCAATACGGGGGCCACCAGCCCTACTCAAATTTAAGTTGAATACAATGAAAAGCTGAGTTCTTCGGTCATACCAGCCACATTCCAAGCACTCAGTAGCCACATGTGGCTAGTGGTTACACTTTGGGGTGGGGGCAGCCCAGATACGGAACGCTCCCGTCCTCACAGAGAGTTGGTTTGGACAGTGCTGTTTTTCCCAAGTAGGAAAGAGCTCATGGCTTGAAGGTGAAAGTGTGCCTCCAGTCCTGGGTATTTCTAAGAATCCTTCCTTTGCCAATATGGGCACAGGCAACATTCTCACGTGCTAATATCTCTGATCAAAGCCAAGGACACACATAATTAACCTTGAGCATAAAATTATAAACAGAAGTGCAGGCATCAGTGTATGAAGTTGCTGATCATTCCCCCTGCTGTGGATATTATCTGGGCTGCAAACTCCGAAGCCCAGAGATCTGATGGACGTGGCCGTGACCTTGCTCTGCCCTTAGCTGGCGAACAATCCCGCAGTCCTTGCGCTGCTCTCTTTGCCCAAGTGGACTTATATCCTTCTCTGGGGCTTGGGGACTCAGACATGGCTGGGAGGCTGGCCCGGCTCCTAGCCCCCACACCTGAGGACCCCGAGTCCCGTGACCCCACCGGGAACCCAGCTCCTCTGCTGTAGTCCCAGGTAGCCGCAGCGGGGGTGGGGGAGCGGGGGTCCATCCTGCTCTCTCTTTAAAATTTAAAATATATAAATAAGACTTAGGAAACGACTTTTTAAATTTAGGGGGGGTTACATTTTAAAAATTATTGCGTTTCAACATCTCACTTCCATTACTTTTTTTTTTTTTTTTTCCCCACCGCAGGATTCCAGGGACACATTTACGACCGTCATAATTGTGAGTTAGAGATCTCCCAGGCCAAGTGAAATGAAATTACGAGAAACTGAAATCTGTTTTAATTGGAGCATTTATGGAAAAAAGAAGTCAGACTGGCTGCCTTTTTCCTTTATGTGGCTCCCCGGTTCAGGACGATACCTGGGTCCGGAAGCCAGCGCCGGCCAAACAGTGACAGAGCGGGGAGGAAGAGAGAGAGAGAAGAGAGAGAATGAGGTAGGTGTGTCAGGAAGGAGTCATTTTCTTAGCTTAAAAAAAAAAAAAATGGAGGTACAGTCTCGGGAGTTCCGCCTCAGTGACCATGAAACCGAGTCGGCAAAAGCTGAAGGACCCGGCTCCTGAAAGCCTCATCAGGGCTTGTCATCGCTCTAATGAATATCATTTAAATTGCTTTGTATATTGGTGGAGTTTGGATGTCGATTTAATTTGTGCATGTGTTTGAGTTCTTCTGCTTGGCTAGGCTAACAGAGAAGCAGCCGCCTAATGAAAACTGAGTTGGTGACAGTGTGATGTGCTCCAACCCAGTCAAATGGGTTTGAAGGGCTGCAGTGACAGCCCTCAGAAGGAAGTCGATGTGGCCGGGGGGAGAGAAGGGAGGCTTGCCCGCTGGCGAGGGGACCCGCGAGGCGGCGGCCGAGGCGGCGTGGCTGGGCTGGGGACGCATGTGGCGGGGTCCTCGCCCAGCCCGGCCCGTCCGCAGCCCTTGGCCCCCTCCCCGGGGAAGGCCGAGCCCCAGGACCGAGGTGCTGTGCCTGTCCAACCGAGGTCCACGCGGCTGTCCCCTCTCCGTGGTGAAGTGGCACGTGGATGCAGTTGCTGGGATTGGCCACCTCCTGAGCCAGGGATGTGGCTCGAGGCCCCCAGCTGAGATAAGAGGGCGTCCTCCTGTTTGGACACCCCCAAAGAAGCAAAGACCTTCTCCCACGTGGTTTTCACCCTCGCCATCCGGGGAGGGAGGCCGGCTGGGGGGTTGCTGTGGGAACTATGTGTAAGGTGCCGCCTTCCCCGGGCACACTGTCACTCTCAGGAAAGTCAGCCAGGCTCCTGTTTGCAGAAACACTAGAAAGGCAGGCTGAGCATAAACCCAGTCGCCTGCTTCCCCCCCACTCAATCCCTTACCGCCAAAGGGGCTGTGGTTCTGGAAGGAGTTTGACCTGGGGCTGGTGCGTTTCAGTCAGGGACTGCGTGTCTGGACTCAGGGGCCTGCAGCTTCATCACGGGCTGCCCGACACCCCAGATTCTCCCGGGGCGGGGGGGTAACTGAGCCACGGGGTGGGCCCAGGCCTGAGGGGTGGGGAAGGGGAGGACGAGCATATGAAAGCAGCCCCCTCCTCTGCCTTCTCTGCACTCCTCGAGGGCTGACCATTGAACAGATGGAACCTGCCTTCAAATGCTTTCTCCAGCTTCTTATTATAGCCTTCTCAGAGGTTGTCAATATTCACGTGATCAACAAGGCCGCACATAACCTGGAAAAAATGATCACAAACGACAATGTGCTTGGGGGGCGGGGCTGCTTTCTCTGCTCTCTAGACTCCCTCCAGCCCCACCCCTGCAGGAATCTGATCCAGGGGTGGGGGTGGGGGTCCCTCAAGGCTGTACAAGAGATGGACCCGTTCCCCTAAATAGACTCAAGGCGGAGATGTGAAGCGTCCACTGGAAAGCTAGCCCCTCTCTCTACTGTGGAGAGACAGGGCTAGGACAGAGTGGGGCAGGGGAAAGACAGGGGGCCTGGGGCAAGGGCTCCCTGAAGGCTCTGGGAGCAGATGGCGGAGGGTGTCCAGACCTCCAGAGAGTCCTAACTACCCAGTCTGTGTAAGGGACTTTGGCACCACGGCCCATTTAGTAGTAGGGGTTGGTTTTCCTAAACATGGGGACCCATTTGTCTTGAAAGAAGGTCTGAGGAGCTTCTGTGTGCCTGAGACATGAGGTGGGGGCACTGGTAAGGCCTCCTTGGACCCTGCACAATTCCCAGTGGGGCTGAGCCTTCACCTCCCCAGGTGATCAGAGGGCAGCCCCCCCGCCCTGGGCCAGCACCAGGAGCGAGGGAAAAAACGCCTAAGGCCCACGCTGGACTTGAGTGAGTTTGGAGCCAAGCTGGAGAAAGCAGACAAAACAGTAGTGACAAATAAATGTCAGACGTCCAAGTAAGAATGAAGATGGGCAGCAAACAAAGTGGGATTACAAGGCTCAGTCCCTGAAACATGAGGTGCCCTGGCAGGGAGCCTGTCTTTGGCGAGGCAGGCCTGGGCTGGACCTTGAGGGTCAGATAAGATTGGAGATGGCAGGGAGAGGAGAGCATGGGAGGCTACGGCCCCTCTTTGTGAGAAACCACCGGAAGGCTGGTGGCTTGGCTGCCTTCTGGCTACGCCTAGAGATGTTGAGGCCAATGGCCTTAGCCTGTCACCTCCTGAGAAGCACCCACTGGATCACCTGCAATTAAGCACTACTGGGCCCATCGATGTTTTCTTTATCCATTCCAGTGTTTCTCACGTGGGGGTCTTTCTAGGATTTCTTCCACAGTTTCTCGACCACACAGGGCTTGCAAAGTGCTTATGGGCACATCTATTCATTGGCTTAATGACAGGTCCGTGAGCTCCCTGAAGTCCACGCACGGGCCTTGGTGGTGGGTCCCTCCTGCTACCTTCCGGAACTTGTAACGCACGGGGCGCCCCTTCCTTCCCAGGCTTGGGGGTCAGGAGTGCTTGTCGAGATGCTGTCGGCAAGAATCGGTTCAGGATCTCAAGCGAAGAAAGGAAGTGTGGCCCAGGTACATGAAGTCCGAGCAGAGTGGCGTCAGCAACTGCTGGACAGAGGTGCTTCAGAGATATCCCAGGAGGCTCTCCCTCCCTGTCTCTCTGTTTCTCTGTCTCTATCTCTGTTTTTCTCTCCCTCTCTGTCTGTCTCTATCTCTGTCTCTCCCCCCCCCCCGTTTCCCTCCGTTTCTCCCTCTCTCTCTCTCACTCTCTCTTTCTACCTCTCTCTCTCTGTCTGTCTCTCTCTCCCTGTCTCCCCCCACCCCTCTGTCTCAGCTTCATGCTCGGGCAGTTTTCCCTTCAAGGTATGACCTGCTCATAGGTTCTGCTCAGCGACCTTGAGGGGAAGGAGCTTCCTGTCACCATGGTGGGAGCCAGCACTTTGGGTGGCCAGGATTGGGTCCTTCCTAGACAACAACTGTGATTCTGCTCAGCATGGTGGGGGGGAGGGTGTCAAAGGTTCACCTCAACTTGGTTCCAGGCCCAAAGCTGCAGTCCTTCCTCTGTTGCAAGGTCAGGTTCAAGCCGTACACTTAGGGTTCAAGTTTGGGATGCAGATGGCTCTGTCTACAGGTTGGTAGATGTTTCTCTTTGTATCTTGAGTAATGTCTAGAGCCTCAGCTTTGCCAAGGGGGTGGTGAGCTCCAGTGAGGTTCTCAGATTCTTCAGGAGGTGGCTCCTCTAAATAAAGGATCTCAATTTTCCAGGGGGCAGTGGGGATAAGCCTGGTGAGAAGACAAGCTATGGGATTTCCACTGGCCCCTAGGGGCAGCTTCTCCTGGTAGCGGGCACAAGGCGGGGTGGCAGCGTCTCATCTTCCTTGGGCTGGAAGGGCCCCTGGACACGGCTAACCTTGGGAAGCTCTGGGCTGCTCTCTTCTTAAGGTACCGCTGGAGGCCCGGCGCCCTGCGGAGAGGGGGGCTTCTTTGCCCAAAGGCTTTTTGTCCTTTCTGTTGCACTTCCTAGACCCTGATATGGCTGCGGACCAGAATTTACTAGAAAGTAAATTCTAGAAAGCTGGAATCTCTGGTACCTAAACTGAACACAGAATGTTTAGCTGGCACAGGTTGTCAAATGTGGCCTATGGACTGAGTATGACCTGCGGATTGCCTGGTGTGAGCCACACTTAAACACAAAACAAACCAAACTTTAATTTGTTGCCAAATTTTGAAAACTGGGAGATTTTAGACAGATCTCTAGAGGCCACATTCCTCTGTGACAGCACGTGGCTGCCCATTTCAGGGGGAGCATCAGCTCTCAGGTTGGTCCCCATCTCCACCTATTTGTCTGGTAGGCCAGGCTCCTCGGGAAGTGGAGGCTGAGACCAGAATTTGAGTGGAGGCCGGTCCTTTGACAGGTGATCCCAGAAAGCACAGGTGGAAGCCAGGGGGTGGGGGGCAGGGGGTGGTGAGACAGGAAAGGAGAGAAGCCAGTTCCAGATGCATTAAGGAGCAGGCTGCCCGCGGGGTCAATGGGACTTGAGCACGCTGCAAAGCTCTGTAGGATTGTGCCAGGAAATCCAGAGTGGTCGCATCTGAGGGTCAGGCAGATGGGGGTTCTTGCCTCCCGTCTGAACCTGGCTGAGCACTGCTCCCGGGGCATGGAAGACGGTGCTCCCATCGGCTTAGAGACCCAGGGTCTTGCAGTAGGAAGCCCTTGGCAGGTACAGAGGAGGGGCGGAGGGAGTATGGACGGCACCTGCCGCCTGGCTGCGCCAGCGCCCGCGTTCCCGTCTGGCCCCTGCACTCCTGCACGCATTAGCCTGGGGGGCTGTTCGGCTCAGTGGGAGGGCTCCCGATGAGCCGGGGGAGTGACTCGGCCAAGATAACACTCCATGTCAGCCGCAGAGCAGCTTCTAGAGCTCAGGCCGTCCCCTTCCCCCGGGCTGTTTCCACTACCCAGTGCTAGTTATTCCAGGGAGACTGGAGCCCTGGATGCCTCACTCATCCGTTTTATTTTATTTAGTTATTTAATTATTTACTTATTTATGTGTTTATTACCCATCTAGTTCCAGAGATAACTTAGGGCTTCTGTACAGCTCATTAATTGCCTCATTGCTGGCTAGAAACAGTGAGATTGGCTGAGAGGGGAGGGAAGTACAACGAGTGGGGGGACCCGCAGGAACCGTGAGACGCGGGAACCTGGCGAGCCGCTGCAGAGCCCCGCCGCAGAGCCCCGCCGCCTCCTGGGCCGCACAGAATGACATCCCGCCGGAAATGGCTCTGCACAGGAAGTCCCGCCCACAGGAAGTCCCACCCCCGGCCCGGGGCACACCTTGCGTGGACCAGCAGGATGGGTCACCCCAGCAGCTGGCCGTTTATGCCTTTCTGGCTCCTCACGCTCGCTGCTGGGGGTAGCAGTGGGCAGTGGGTGGCAAGGTTGTGCATGCCAAGAGGGGAGGGACTCCTCTCTCAGCCTCAGACGTCTTCCATCCTGCCCTCCCCACCCACCCCCGCCATTTCTTTGTGTGAGCAGATGTGTCCTTCCTCCGCAGAAATGCCCTGTCATAAAGTTAGTGTCAGAATCCACATGGATTATAATAGAATCCAGGTGGGCACAACTGCCGTTGAGAACATGGAGGTGAATTTTCAGCCCCTGTCCCCCCAGGAGGGCTGATGGGGGCAGAGAAGGTGCTGAGCCATGGCTGGGTGCAGGGGCTGGGACCCCAAAGGTCCTTGTAGGGAATGACCTCACATCACCCTTCCCAGTGCCACCCGCCCTGCCCCATTTACTCGCCCAAGAAAGACATCATGCCAACACTGCAATCAATTAGCCCTGAGGAGTGGATAAAGGGGGTCGGGAAATTAATTTCATTTGGGTTTTCTCTCCTGAGGCCCTGCCTGGCAGCCAGCTCTCCCAACACCCACATGTCCCAACTGCTCTGTCCATCAGCTCTTGTCCAACTTAACTATTCATTTTATGTATTTTAATTTGGGCAGAACATTTATTTGGCTTAAATTTCCTTTTCAGGGGTTGGAATGTGCCTTCCACACACAGGCAGAGATGATCTGCTCGAATTTCGTCAGAAGGAGTTTAGTTTACAAAGATAGTAACTGAGCTATTAAAACCAACAACCCCTTTTAAAGCAAACAGACCATTAAAATATAGGAACAGTTTATGGCATAAATAAAATGGAGGATATAGATTATTTAAAGATAAGATTTTCAAGAAACAGGGATAAAAAAACATTTAAATAATTTCTCCATGATGTATATTTTTTTTTTACAAAGTGAACTTCAAAATGCAAATGCAAATTAAAAAAAAAAAAAAGCACAGAAAGACATTAAAAATCCATCTTCTTAGTAAAGGCATACAAAAAAGGCTTGACTTTTCCTTCTAGATCTGTAGATGATTTCAGAGGGGCGGGGTGCAGGGAACTACTTGAATTCATAAATGGCAGGATTTACCCAGCTTGGGAAGCCACATTGTGGAAAAAGAAGCAAGACATTTGCTTCTAGATCATTCTCTCGAGCAGGCTGACAGATACAATAATTCCGTCCATTAGTCCGATCCATTGTCTTCCTTCGGCACAGAAGTACTGTACCGCGGAGGTAGATTTCCACTGCTATGCGTATTTTAAGGGTTATTTGGCAACACGAGTAAAGCTAAAAGTAGCCTCTTAATCTAATTAATTGACATTTCTGAATCTTGCTTTCACAACAACACATGGTTTCATGTTCTGGGTTTTAGCACTTGTCAAGCTTTTTTGGAGAATGTTTTGGTCAGAATGACAAGATAATTTGTGGCTGAGGCTCCAAGCTAGAGAAGTGTTTAAGGCTATAATGATTTATTATCATCACAGAATAACAAAATTTACCAAGTGTTTCATCAGAATTTTTGAAATAAGTTTGCCACCATAGGAGAAGCAGCCGGGTGGGGGGTGGGCTGCGTCTGGAGACGGGGAGGGCTCAGGCTTCAATATACAAACCCAGCCATGACTGATTCCTTAAAATTTCTCTCTATTCGATTTATCTCGGCGCGTTCCTTGAGAGAGAAACCCCAGAGCATTTTAGGAGGACGAGGGGTGGTAGAAGGAGAACAGAGAGAAAAATCAGACCTCTCCCCCGGGCTCTGCAAGCAGGAAACCCGAGTCCCCGACTCCACTCGTAACATATATGTGGCTACAGCCAGCGATGAATTTCTACATTTTGGCACCGGTCAGAGTGAAAGTAGTCGCACTATCTATAGAAACTTTGAGATGGAGAACACTTGGAGTATGCTACTGAAAATGCAAGAAACACATTTTTGAAAGGATGAAATAATATCACTGAGTGACAGTAAATTAACATGCTGACATTTGCAGACTTTCAGAGCATTGCCATAAAAAGAAGTAATACAACATGACTAATTTGGACTTCTTCTTTCTTCCTTCCTAGGGAGAGACAGCCCTGCCCCTCCACGGCCACCCTGCAGGCTGTGCTTCACCGGCACTTCCTCCTCTTTCCCAGGAAACACTTCGGACTTACCGTTCCCCCGCGCTCCGACGCCGTTGCCTCTCGGAGCCTCCGTGGAGAAGGAAAGCTTGACTTCTGTGCTCAGAAGATGCTCTCTTGAATGTCAGACAGATGTTGGGTGGCTGGCGGAGGGCATGCACTTCTGGCCACTTTGTGACAGCCTGCACACCGCCCGCCCCCCCCAACCAGGCAGTGCCAAGGCTGGGGGAGTCCTGGCACACGGAAAGCACCCACTAAACATTGGCTTAATTAATGAAAAAATGCATGGGGTGAATTGATTCCCCAGCTCACTGTCTCCTCAGTGGGGGCTCTCACAGCCAGCCTCTCAAAAGGCCATTCCTTCCCTGGAGCAATATACTCCTTTGTTCTAAGAGCTGTGTTTCCCAGGTGAGCGCCACACCCCGCACAGCAAAATAGACAGCGGGTCCGCATTCTCACCCAGCACGGTGCCTGGTCCACAGGAGAGGCTCCGCAAACGTGTGTTCTCCCTCTTTTAATGAGACAGAGGCTCATTTTCCTCCTGGAAGAAGGGCTACCTGGAAATGAATGCACGTTTCTACAAACTGCTGCACTGGGCTGCCCGGAGATGAACACGTGCTGGGAGGACGCACCCAGAGGCCAGCTGGGTGCTGAGGCTGAGTTCTGAGCTTCGGGTTCAGCTACAGACCCCGAATGCAGACCTACCCACGGATGGGGAGGGGGCAGCCAATGGCTGGACCTTTATGTCGTGTTGTCTGACTGCCTGTACGTAGTTGACGTCCAAGAGAAACCATTGCAAGAGATGAATCGGACATGGACGAGGCTGGTGAGTGTGACCGTGACCCAGACAGGGGCTCAGCCTGGGGAGGACAAGAGAGGAACCCAGGCTTGGTGGGGTGGGGGAGGGGAGGAGTTGCTGGGTCTCAGAACTGGGCATGAGCGCCTGGGGCAAAGAGCAGGGGGCCCCAGCCCCCGAGCTCTGCTCCTGAAAGAATGCAGAGGCTGGTGAGCCTGGTCTGCAGGGGGCAAAAGTCTGTGCTCTCAACATTTAGAACTGGGAAATGAGCACAGGCCAGGGCAGATGATATGCCAAAAACCCATACCTTCCATGCTGTTCTAATTATTAAAAATCAGATCAGAGAGTCATCCCCTCTTCTCCCCCAACCGGCCCCAATCTGGCTGACTGGGCCTGTTTCAGTCCCAAGGGAGACCTGAGTTCTGGGCCTCGCCCGAGGGTTCTCCCAACGCCTGAGACAGAACACCGAGCCTGGTCCTGGCTATCTGATGATTTGAAGGGGTCTGGTGGGCTTGGTAGGAGACACATGAAGCATCACAGATGTGCTCCCTTCCGTCTCCCTGCCTAAGTTCCCAGCTTCTAGTGCAAACACTGACCAGTCCTGTCCCCACCCAGTGTCCTGAGTTGCAAGAACGAGGTTCTGGAGAACATGTTCTCCTGGTTTTCTTCCTTATCCTGAGCAAAAACCGAGTGAGCTCAGAAGCCATGGGCAGGCACGCTCCCGACCCTGGCAGGTACCCTCGGCGTCCCCCTCGCCCTCCTACGGACCTAGGGGCCACAGCCCCACGTGTCCAGCAGGAAGCGGCCATTTCCAGCCGTGTGAGGTGAGCCCCTGCCAGACCCCGCCAGACCCCGCCAGGACTGCATGCGAGAGTGCGGGCATGCGGACAGACCGTTACGAGCTAACATAAGTTGAGACTAACCTTTCAGCAGAACAGTTTGAGTTAAAATAAAGGGATTGAAAAAGAGTACAATGACCAAAAAAATCTATAAAAATGCAATTGCGCTAATATAATTTTATCACTTATTTAAAAATTTAGTCGACCCAAAAGACTACCAAGTGTGAAATTAAGGAACAGCTCCTCTACTTTTATGGAAATCACTCTTCCTCACTTGTCTAATAGCCTGATTTTGTCAGATCATTTATTTCCATGGTTTTAAAATGAGCTTGACAGACAGAATTTTATAACACCACTTTACTGCAAATAAGAACATCATTTTCGCTTATTAAAACTGAAGCTTAGAGAAAGCATTAAAATTAACAGTTCACTCTGCTTTAACCTTTTGAATACTGCCGTGACTTTACACGGAAGACCGTGCGTAAGGGAGGCCGTCGGTCCCAGGGTAGCTGCCGGAGGTGGGACGGGGCAGGGAGCTGAGTTCTGCAGGGAGCCCAGTTCTGCAGGGACTCGCAGAGGACACCCACCCGCCTGGAAATGGCCGTGACGGTGCCCAGAGGAATCCCCTGCCGGGTGATGAGCCCTGGCCACGGGAAGCCCAGCGCAAGACACCCCCCCCCCCCCCGGGGACACTAGAGGGGCCGCTTGTTTTAATGTGTGGCTAGGGGCCTGCTTTTCTGCCCGGGAGACTAAACGGATGGAAGGCTAGGCTGAGTCTCATACATTGGTCCTTCCTGCCTTTATTCCGAAAATACCGCCGAGCATCTTCCATGTGCCGGGCACGGTTCTAGGCACGTGAGATGCCTCCTGGGTTAGACCGAGTCCCTGTCCTTGGGGGACTTAACATGTCACTGGGGGAGACCAACCCTAATCCAATAAGCTGATAAATATATAATCTCTTGCCTGGGAGGGTGATGCCAGCCACAGAGGAAACCGAAGTGGAACAGAGACAGACATATAATGTTTGCTGAACTGAAGCGATCGCTTTCTGTCTCAGGACTCTGGGCAGACATTTGCAAGGTGGCCGGTCCTGGCCAGCACGAGAGGCTGTCGTCCATTTCTGGTGCCCTGGGGGTGAGGGCTGGGACAAGGGCATTATTGGACAGAACATTTGGAATCTGCATTTCTGTGCCTGAGAACTTTGTCCAAAACCCCAGAGAGCTACTGTTTCCCGATCTCTGGCCCAAATGCCAGGGAATTAACATCCCTGGATGCGGCTCCCAGCCAGTGACTGACAGGAAGTGGTGTGGCAATGTCCCTACTCCTCACTGCTGAGAAGGACAAGTCTGAGATGTGTCTTCCCGAGTCTTCCCATGGGATCAGGCTCCCGGTATACCCACTTTGTTGGTTGCCCCCATTAACGCACCCATGACTGCGTGCATTCCCTCCCCGAAACCTGACCTGTCTTCCCTGCACCTTCAAGTCAGCTACTTGCCCTAAATCCTTGGCCCAGAGTCTGGGACATCTAGTCCAAGGCAAAGGCCCATGGCACACAGCTGGGACTGTCGGCTCTTGCTTTTCTCTGAACCGCGGATGGTAGCACCTTGCACGCGCTGCTTCGAGCTCTCTGCCCCAGCACACACTCCAGCCATCCTGTAGGACCGCTCCGCACAGGCACTGACCAGGTCCTCCTGGGAGCAGCCTGACCAGGACTTACCCCGGGCCCCTTGCTTCCTGCCCTGATGTATCTGGATGCAGCTGCTTGTGACCCCACAGAACTTGCTTGGCACTCGGTCCCCAACAGTCTTGCTCTGAGGCATGTTAGCTGCTCGTAGGGCCACTCTGACCGTCATGGGATGGATCTCCCATCGCCCACAGCACTGGCCAATTGGATTATGCACCTGTAAGTGCCTCTGCCTTTTCTGCTCCCCAGTCCTTCAGCTCTGCTCCCAGGGTAATGTTCCCACAGGAAGTACTCACATACGCAACATGGCCTCAGGTCTGCCTTCAGAGGTACCCTGGCTAAGGCACCAAAGGGGGTGAGCACCACTCAGTGCATGCCGGCTAGGTTTGCCGAGCCAGCTATCCCGTGTCTGGGCTTGGCTTCATAGCACGCAGCCCCTCCAGTACCTTTTACTTCTTCCCAGCTGCCCTGAATACCCCGTGCCTTTGGATACCTCTGTGCCTTGGCTTGTACCCCTTCCTCTGCTCAGTGTCCTTCCTCCCGAGGGCACGCCTGTCTGCAGTCCATCTGCATGTCGGGGTCTGGGTAGCCACCTTGGGCTCTCCTACTAGTGCTTCCTGAAACCGTTGACCCCTGCCCTCCCTGGAGCACTCCCCACACCAAAGGCCACGTGCCTTCCCTCCCAGCAGACTCAGCTGACACGGCAGTCAACATGTGTTTACTGAGCCTCCGCCCTGTGTCCTGCACTGAGCTGGGGGCTCTGGGCGGGACCGTTGGCTGGAGCAGGGCCACAGTCCAGTGGGAGGTTACCTCCAGCTTACGCCGCAGCACCTCGGGGCTGTCGTGGTGCTGAGAGGGCAGAAGACTGCAGGCAACTCTGGGCCAGGGAAGCCTCTGTCCCTTAGGTAGTGTTACTTCCTCTGAATGGGAGCTGTCTCTATCCTGGGGACCTTCTCTGTGCCTGGCACATAGGAGATAATCAAGAAATGGTGAATGAATGGAGAATGAAGGAATGTCTAGTTAAAGAAAAAAAAAAAAAAAAGAACAAGCTTGGTACCTGCTTGCTGTGTCTGTTACAGCCTCCGAGTGATGCTGCCTCAATGCCCCTGGGGCACCCCCAGGCACAATCACTCACTCCTGAGGCCCCCTGGGCAAACATCTGTCGCTACTCTGTGTTGCAATCTGCTTACAGGTAAGTCTCTACCCTAGCCCGAGAGCACCTGGGGGCTGAGTCTTTCTCTTTCTGGCACCTGGCAAAGGTGGCGAGCATGTGTGCAGAAGACACGTGTGTAGATGGCTCTGAGCTGTAAAGGGATTCTTTCCCATGCAGCGAGGACCTAACAGCAAAGCTGCTGTGCCACGTTTGCGGGAGCCAGGCCCCGGGCGACCCCCTCTACACCTGTTACTCTTGCCGTCCCTCAACAAGCCGATGAGGTGGGAGCTACTTTATTTCACGGGAGGAGGAGCTGAGCCTCTAGGATCAGACCCCATGCCAGGGGTGGTAGAGAACGGCCGCCTAGCCAGATCTGGGTGCCCCTGAATCTGGAGCTGCCCCTCGGCTCTCCTCCCCCAGCCCCTGTACCCCACTCTCACCCCCACCACCATGCTCCAATGGGCTGTCACTTCCTGCCCTGGGCGATCTCATCTCCTGGCACCTGGGTCCAAGTTGAGACCTCTTCCTAAAGCTGTGAACGGCGGATAGATGGCCTTACTCATCTCAGCACCATCCCCTGCCGCCGCCGGGTGCAACGCGGCTACTCCACGGGCGGTGGGTACCCGCTTCTCCTAGGTGTTGGGGCTAGACCCAGGCACCGCCCTCAGATGCAGCAATCTGCCCCTGGATTCCTAAGGAGAAGGAACTCCCCGTGCACCAGAGGAAGGACACAGAGTTCCTCTGCCACCATTCCCATCGAAGGGTGCGCTGACACCCCGGACGCCGGGAGCTCGTGGGTGACTGCGGCCCCGGCTCAGACCGCACAGCACCACGAGGGAGCGGCGGTGGTGACAGGTGCTGTGGTGGGTGATGTGAGTGGCAAGTGTGGACACGTCAGCCCCGTGGTCCTGCCATGCCTCCGAGAAAGGGCACAGCTCTCTGCGGTGGGGGCAGTGACTTGCAAATAGGCCCAGACGTGACCTCAGGGGAGACACGAGTCCCCCAGGCTGGCAGCGAACTTGTTCTGGAGACACCACATTTCTGCAGCGTGGTGAGTGATGAGCAGGGCCTGGGGATCTGGGGGATCCAGGCTCCTCCTGCTCCCATAGCAGCTGGGGTTTCAGAGCAACAGATCAGTGGGGCCCTCCCAGCCTCGGGGACGCGTTTCCCTGGCGACAGCCCTCACCCCAGATGTGTGCTATTTGGATGAACCACCAGCCCCTGCTGAGGGTGGAGGGGAGCTCAGCAAGCTCTGGGACATTTGGTCAGGGTTCCCCAACTGCGTCTGGATGGCTGAAATTTCATCTCCTTCATTTCCCCTTTTCCAGTCCCTAGAGTGCCAGGAAAACATGGCACCACAGAGCAGACCTTCTTTATCTTTTTTCCAGAAAGCCCCAGGCCCTGCCTCAGGAGAGGAAATCCAGACTTTCCCTCGTTAGGAGACAAGTGGGCCAACACCCATCTCCTCCCATTGGAAGCTCCTTCGGCCCCTCTTGCTGAGCCACCTGCCCTGTGCCCTCCTGATCCAGGTGTGGCCCACCATGACTGCTGGCTCTTAGACTCCATAGTCCTTCCCGGCAGACTCAAATTTAAGCTGCCCTCCTGCCTGGAGGGACTCCCCCCCCCCCCCGCCCCCCACCGGCTCTCTGGCAGGAGTAAGCAGATTCAAGTGTGCCTTTTGGAGAACTCTTGCCTCCAGTAGTCCTGGGAGGTGGGCCAGCCTCTTTGACCAAGGCTGCACGGAACAGGTCAGAGCCCAGGCAGGTGACTTAGCCCCCGTGTGTCACACGGCAACATGGGGCAACAGCTAGAACTTGAAGGCTACTCCTCCCAAATACGAGAAAGCAGAGAGCCGAGACAGCTTGGGAATCACCCGCCTTGCTGAGCAGTATCTGTTTACAAAGGCAGGAGCTCAGAAATGCTTCCATTGTGGAGAAACAAAGCCTCGGAAATACAAAATAGGAAGGCCAGCCCTCGGCCACTCTGGGAGGGAGCGAGCCTCCCCAGGGAGGCTCCGTTCCCAGCGTATCACGGTTTCACTGCACCTGTTGGCATAGCTTTGTGGTGATTCACTCCTGCCTCCTCCTCAGGCCTCGTTGTGTCCCGGCCGGAGGGGAGCGCACCCTTGAGCACGGGGCCCTGGTGCCAAGCACACCCCCCAAGCAGGCATGGCCTCGCAGCCCTCTGTTTGTCCTCACGGGTCTCCTGGTGGGTGACTCAGTCTCCCAGTCAAGATCCACCAGCTGCCCAGGACCTGCCTGGCAAAGTCCCCAAACCCCTACAGGAGAATTAGCGAGGGGGCCACCTCCTGAGCCCCCTTGTGCTATGGATTGGGGGTCTAGGAGTGGCATTCAGAGAAGGGCAGGGGCTCCCTCTGTTTCAGTCACCTCTGGCTGTCCCCTCTGAGCCTCCAGGTCCTGTGCAGCCGAACAGATGAATTGCCTGCAAATCTGGGTAAGGAAATTTACTTAATTCTGTGATTACGCTGGTAAGCTCTCTTGCCATCCTTGCTGGGAAATATCGACGCTTGGCAGAAATAGAAAGTTAAAACCCCTTCTCCACCCCCATTTCTTCCCAGCGGGGGCCGCGGCTCGAAGGCAGATTGGTGAGCTGCCAGGCCCTTGCACACACTTGTGGATCTAGAGTGCATCATCACGCTATGCTTATGTGTGCACAAGGCCACTTACTTGGACTCTCGTTTCGTGTAAGAGTGTGATCACTTGGCCCGTGTTGATGATTCACCTTCTCAGGGCCTCACCCCTTAAGCCCTGCAGAGAAGCACGGAGTTTGGGGGCATCTTTGGGCATTCAGCCATTCCTCCACAGAGGACATTCCTGCAGTTTTCCTTTCTTTTATTCCTCTCCTCCCTTTCTCCTGCCTGCTCTCTCACTGGCTCTCCCCATCCTGCCCCCCCTGCCCTCCGCCGCCCCGCAATTACGAGCAGCACCACAGCAAACATCCTTGGACATGTATCTCTGCACCGGCCCGCTCTTCTTCCTGCAGGACACTTCCCTGACGGGGGCTGAGCTGGAACAAAGGGACATGCATTTGAAGTGTTGATGCACTGCCAGGTTGTCCTCCAAAAGTGCATGTGTGTTTTGTAAACCTCAGCTGTTATATCCCATCCGCGTATGTTGCCAGTCTGATGGAGGCAGCCCACGAATGATAGCAAAGCCTCTCCAGTGGCCATGCTTCTCCCCGCCCCTGGGGAACTCCTTGTGCTGGGACCTGTGGGGGGACCCCTGCCTCTCATGAACGTCCTTACCCCGAGTTTGCAAATGACATTTAAGGATTGCTTCTGTTCAACTAAACAAGTAAACATTTAAAGTGCACTAGGACTCTGTGAAGATCCATCGACTATGTTTTTACCTACACGTTTTGTTGTGTGCAGAGACTATAGTAAATACGGTTAGAATTGTAACCGCTTGTCTAATATACATTATGTTGTAGAATCCCCACCCCAATGCTGTGAGGCTGATACAACGTTGTGCCTGCTTTATAGATGAAGACACCGTAGTGTGCTGAATGGTGGTCCCCAATGATATATCCACATCCCAATCCCTGGCACTTGTAATTTTTATTTGGGGAAAAAAGGGTCTTTGCACATATAAGTAAGTTGAGGGTCTTGAGATAAAGGGACCACCCTCCCCAGATTATTCTATGGGCCCTAACTCCAATGACAAGTGTCCTTGTAAGAGGCACAGAGAGGAGACAGCAGTGTGAAGCCAAAGGCAGAGCTTGGAGTGACGTGCCTACAAGCCCAGGAAAACCAGCAGCCACCAGAAGCTAGAAGGGGCAAGACACAAATCCTCCCCTAGAGCCTCCCGAGAAAGCACAACCCTGCCCACACCTTGCCTTCCTACGTCTCGTCTCCCGAACTATGGAAGATTAGATTTCTATTGTTTGAAGGCACCGAGTTTCTGGCAACTTGTTGTGGCCTCGGGAAGCTCATGCAGACACTGAGGCTTGGAGGCATCAGAAACCTCTGCAGGCTCCCCAGCAGCGCAGCGCCCTACTATGTGCCCGGTGCCCCGGGGTGTTTCGGGAGGCAGAAGGGGAGTCGCCAGCCTCAAGCGCCGGAGGAATCCACAGCACTCCAGCCTCCTCCGAGGACCGCGCTGGGCTGTGTCCAGGGCACGCTCTGAACGGAGTGCTGGTGAGAAGCCATGTGGACGGAGTTGAGCTCCAGCGTCAGCGCTGCAGTGGGTGGGAGAGTGCGGTGGGGGGGGGGGGTGGCTCCAGAAGGTTCTAGAGCCTGAGGAGCTAGCTGTGCTCAGCCCTGCCTCTGTGTCAGCCCCTGCTCACCTGCCCAGCAGGAGTGAGAGCAGGAAGGACTTTGGCTCTCTCAGCACCATCTGGAACACCACACGAGCTAGTCTGGAGGGCCAAAGACGTGCCCCTGGGAGAGGTGCCAAGGACCGGGCACTCACGTCTCAGGGGGAGAGGGCAGAATGAGGAGCAGTTCTGGAAGTAGAAGGACCACTTCTCTTGCTTCCCAGAGAGTCGGTGAATCTCTGAGTCTCAGCTTGATTTTCTGTAAAATGGGCTCAACAATAAGGGGGCTAAAATTTGTTGGAGTGCGACCGCAGCTAAGCTGGCAGCTGGAACTTCTCTCCTTCACCCCCGGCAGCTCCACGAACTAGTAACTGGCTTCTTCCTATTTTGTAGATGGAGAAGCTGCAATACAGAGGCATTAACTGTCGAGGTCAAGAGCTAGGGCAAAGACCGAGCAGGACTTAAACCCAGGCTGCACAGCCCTGGAGTCCACGCTCTTAACCCCAATCCACGGTCGTCGGAGGGGAATGAGTGAGAAAACATGTCCGAAGCACCCGGTGCCTCGTCTGGCCTGGAGCAGCACTGCACACCCCGAAGCCCTCTGCATCGGCCACCTTCTGGATGTGTCCCTCGCCCTCAGCTCAGTACAGGTCTCCATGGAGCTGCAGCAGGGCCTCCCCATTGTCTGCCTCCCCACCCCCACTGTGTGTTTGTGACCATCCCAGGTAACTTGTCCCAGTGGCATCTAGTGTCTGCACTTCACCTCCCCGGGGCTCAGTGCACACCGGTGGCATGCTTGATGCTCGGGAGCACGGGCCCGGGGGTGAGGACTCTGTAAGCCCTGGATGAGGGTTCAATGCCATGCAGCAAGGACGCCGGGGTCCCAGTTCCAGGAGTGTGCTCCAGGACAGGGAGGGTGCAGGCTCGAGGTGACCATGTGATGAGGATCAGGGAAGGGCCCTCTAAAGCACAGGGCCCAGGGGAGGGGCCCCAGCTGCCCAGGTCTGAGCACTGTACTGTGCCAGAAGCTCCATTTCTTCTGGGCTTCACAAGGAGAGAGAGGGCTTCAAGTGTCATCCCCACTCCATTTCTTCCCAGTGCTCCAGAACCTTCTACCATATTTGGTGGCAAAGCAGATCCTGCCTTCAGCTGACTAGTGGAAGGGGAAGTGTCGGTCTCTCCCTGTGGTCACACGCTGAACCCGATGCCCAGGTAACAGGTGCTCCAGCTGGGCCTCCCACAGGCCAGCCCACTCCTCAGACTACAGCAGCTACGGCCGTTTACTGAGCACCTACTATGCGCCGGGCTCGGTGCTAAGCCTTCCCCTGCAACACCTCTGCACAAGGAAGGGTGTAATTACTGTTCCCATTTCACAGATGAGGTGACAGTGCTCGCCAGATTCTGCAAAAGAGCTGACGCATGGGGTGTCTCTTCCGGGGACCATGATTCAATAGCCTGTCTTCCCCAAAACGGTTTTATTATTAAAAAAAAATACTTAGCATATTCCACTTAGAATAGTAGATATTTCATATCTTTTGCTTATTACCATGCACCGTGCTAAGCATCCATTATTTAACTGTGCGCTGGGTGTAATCATTCTTCAGGTACTGGTGTGCCAGCAATAATTTACGTCCTGTGCAAGGAGTCAGGATGTATCCTCTACCTGCACAAGGAGCTGACAGTGGGGCACAGCATAATTGTTCCAAAAAGCCGCACTTGATAGCTAATGAATGAGCGTAGAGGATTAGAGATGGGGAGATCCACCGGCGTTTGTGAAAGGTAAATCAACAATTAGAAGAAGAATATGTTCTGTTGGCTGTCAGGGAAGATTTTTGCAAGGAAAACGGAAAAGATGATTTAGACTCAAGGGTAATACAATGTCTGCTGCAGGTACGGGAGGAAATCCACGCTCATAGATGCATTTGAAAAACTATTTTTAAGAGAACTTAGAAGAATTTTCTCCAGTGCCTTGAAGCTTTCCAAAAACTGTGGTGTGCTCGTCCATGCATTCCCGCAACAAGAGCCGGGCGCCCGGTGCGTGCAGCATGGGAGGTCATGCATCCGTAATGACCCCGTTCTCCTCTCTGAGACCAAGGGAAGCAGGCTCCAGGGAGGATGTTTTCTGGGTGCTCTTGCCTGAGAAGCAGATGGTAATGATAATCACCATCACTGCTATGACTGACCATGGGGCATCTTCCGGGATGCTGCACGTTACCTGTGATCTGCACGATGGCACAAGGACGTGGGTGCTGCTGTCTTTATTTTACCCAGGAGGATGCTGGGGCTCCGGAGTTTAAGTACCTGGCCGGAGTCACAAGGCCAGAGCAAGGGGCAGCAGGCTGCCTGACCCCACCTCTGGGTCCTCCCTCTATCCCGCCCCGTGGGTGTTCCGACTCTGTGCTGAGGACAGCAGGGCTCTGCGGGGGCGTTTTCGGGGTTCTGCAAACACTGAAAATTTTCCTGCCATGGAAAGAAACAGTTAAACTGCCTGAGCATTTAAATGTACTTTGATTTTTCTGTATTCTATTTCTGTGGATCAACTTTCCCTGTACACACACGCGTGCGCACGCACACACACACATGCACGCGCACCTGTCATCGGTGTGCATGCATGTGCCTATACGCACGGTGCAGTGGAGTGTGTGTTTCCGTGTGTGCAAAGCTCGCCGTCCTGCTGTCTGTGCCCGGGTCCCCGCTCAGCTGGCCACTGCTGGGGAGCGAACCCGCTGGCCTGCCCCCTAGTGCCAATGGCTGCAGCAGCCTGGGCTCCTCCTGATTTCACTTCTCAGTTTCCCCGAGTTCCATCCAAAGGCCCGGGAGAGGCCCGAGACGTTCAGACTTTGATCACGATAGCCTGTTTCTTTAAATAAGTGACCTCTTTCCCCACATCCTCCGGTGGGGACAAAGCGTTTTTCAGACAATTGAAGCACTTGGGTGGTTTACAAATTTTAACTTTATTCATGAGAAAGCTCTCTACAATCAAATGGGACACTGACTGGCCTTCTTGGGCAGAGGCTAGTGACCTCCATTGTGCTTTTTCTTTGTTTCTTAGGCATTCGGGGGACTTCATCTCCATCATATTTCAGGGATGGACTGCGGGGGTGCCGAGAGCAGGGACTGGGCATGGCTCATATGCACCGAGCACGTTCGGGGAACCTGGCTCAGTGTCACCTGCTCAGGTACTGTGTCATTCTGTGGCCCCAATGCCCCCACAATTCAGGATGAATAGTCCTATTTTTGAAACCGAGGCTCTGAGAGGTCTTACTCTATCGCCTCTCCCTCGGCCAGATTTGGACCCAGATTCTCAAGCATTCTGTTTATTCAGCCTCCCTGCAGGATTGGCTGAGTGAGTTTTGACCCTGACTCTGGGTCGGAGAACTTGGTTGTCTGCTGCAAGTTATTTTGTCTAACTCCTTTTCCCTTTAAAGTTTCCTTTTAAGTTTGTAATTTCAGGCTTACAGAAGAGTTGCAAGAATGCCTCAATTGTTCGCATTTTCCCGGATTTATCCCCCTCTCTTTTTCCCTCTCTCTTCCTCTCATTCCTGTCTCTCTCTCACACACTGTAATTATGTGCACGCACGTGCATTCTGACTTCTCTGAACCATTTGAGAATGAATTGCAGACACGATGCTCTTTTACCCCCTAAATACTTCAGCATGGATGTTCTACAAGCAAGGACATTCACTTGTGTGACCACAGGAATCCGCAAATAAACAAACATCAGGAAATTGAAATCCATACAATGCCCCTTACCTAATCCACAGGTTTTATTCCGATTTGGCCAATTAGCTGAATAATGTCCTTTACAGAGAAAGAAAACTCCAGAACATGTGCTGTCCTTAGTTCTCATGTGTGTCCAGCCTCCTTTAACAGGGAAGCCGTGCCTCAAGCTTCTTTTGTGTTCATGCCGCAGGCGGGTTACTTTGCAGAATGTCCTCAGTTTGGGTTTGTCTGATGTTTTGTTAGGATTGGATTCAGGTAATGCATTATGGGCAGAAATACCACCGCAGGTGCTTTGTTCTTCTCGGCGGGTCCTATCAGGTGGCGCAGGATGTGGGTTTGTCCTGGGTCAGCCATGCTGACCTGGACCCCTCAGTTATAGCGGTGTTGAGGGGTGTCTCCATACTTAAGTTACACTCTTCCCTTTGTAATTAGTAAGTCGTTTATGGGGAGATATTTTGAGACTATGTGAATATCCAGTTACCCCTCAAGTGTTCATCCACTTATTTTGGCATCTGTTGATGATTCTTGGTTGATTCAATTATTATTGTGTGGAAGGTTGCCTGAAGGTACTTTTCCTGATTCTATTATTCTTTCTACATTAACTAATTGTCTTTCTACTCTAAGGAAGAGCTTTCCCCCACTTTTCCCCTTATTATTTTATATCAATGTAACTCATGGATTTTTGTTGCATCCAATGTCTTATGGTTCTCTATCATTATTAATTTTGACGCTAGAATGGTCTCAGATGTGACGAGTGGGAATCCTTTCAAACTGATTTCTTTGTCCTTTTGACGTGTCCGCATCGTTCTCCGAACATTTCCTTCCTTTTTGGCACAAGAAGGTATTCTAAGGCTCATCTTGTGTTTTCCCTGTCCCAGACCCAGAATCAGCCATTTCTTTAAGGTGCCATGTTTCCTTTTGGTGGAGAATGGCATATAGAAACCAAGATCTGGATGCTAGGTGTGCTCATTGCCACTGGCGTGTCATTGTTTCTAGGCTCTCTGTATGTATATGTATGACATCTCTCTCCCTTTCTCTCTCCCCCTCCATCTCTTCCCTCCCTTCACCCCCGTCCTTTTTTAAAACCGTGAGTTCATAGTTATACCTTCAACTCCAATCAAACACTAGTATATCTCCACCTCCCCTTTCCAATTTTATAACCCTGTTCTCCAACAATGAAAAACCTGGTTGCAGTTGTCCATGGTATATTTATTTGTTCAATTAACAACTACCTGTAATTATTTTTGTCAGCTATTTTAACTTTACTTTTAAGTTAATTTTAATTGCACAGGTAATATATGAACATACTGTTTTTGAAAGACCAACTTAAATATAGGAAAAGTACATTTTTCCCTCTACACGTCCCTCCTAGCCCCAGATCTAACCACTATTGTCAAATTGGTCTGAAGCATTCCAAGCTTACTATGCCTTTATACACCCACAGAAATTAGAAATGTGATGTTTCAAGTTATCTTTATATAGATGGTTTCATGGTCTACACTCTGTCAGTTTGGTTATCTAATAAAAAAAAAAAACTCTTGGAGATTTTTCATGTCAGTACATATTCATTCACTTCATTTCAGCTCAACTATAAGAGCAATAGTGTCTGAGTATTATTATAGTATGCCCAGTCTATGTGGTGCAGAACCTAAAAAGAATGCACAGCCATCTCATGCACATGTGCAAATATCTCCCCAGAGTCACTGCAGCAAAGTAGGATTGTTGCATCTTAGGGCATTCACCTTTTGCAGTTAAGTAAATATTGCAAACACATTTCAAAGTGGCTGTCCTGGGTGTCACATCACTTGCAATGAATACTGATGTCTTCTTGGGCATCCCAGGAGGGGGAATGGCCCCTGCCCCTTGGTTGAAGGCAGGAAATACACTGTCTCCCCCAACCTTCCCCCTTCACCCCTCCCCCTCCCCTCCCTCTCTCCCTCCTTCCCACCTCCCTCCTTCCCCTCCTCCCTCCCTCCCTTCTTCTCTCTTTTTCTCTCTCTCTCTTTCTTTTTTGTCTATTTTAAAGTAGGGTTGAAGAAGATAATGGCAACTTGAAATCTTATCAGCACCAACATTTCTTATAAGAATAGCTTCTTGTTTCTTCATCTAATTCACAGGCTCGATGGCCCTTCTATTTGCTATTTTTCTTCCGCATGGCTATTTCCTGCACATCATCTTATTTTAGCTGCTCACCTATCCAATAAGAAAGGGGAGGCAAGTTTCCCCCACTTTGCAAACTTCTCTTACTCAAGGTCACACAGCCTATATTGAAACCAGGACTCAAACCCAGACCCTCAGATTCCAATCCAAGATTTTTTAAAAATAAGACTTTTTTTTTCCTTTTCTGCTGACTTATAACCATTGAAACATATAGAACATAGAGAAAACAATTTTAAAATCACTTATAATCAACACTGTCATCCAGAATATATTCTTACATATTTTATACACATAACAAAATTATGTAGTGTGTTTATTTGGGTGCTTTATTTTGTGAGCATTTTCTAATGCTATTAACTTTTCTTTGTAAGAGTTCAAATGGCTGTATAATATCCTATCACATGGATAGATCATAATTTGGACAATCATCCATAGTTGGATTTAGGTTAATTTTATGTTGTCATTGTTATATATAAAGTTTCAAATAATATCCCTGAATGCAAATACTTAACAATATCACTAAAAGTGGAGTGAAATCATTATGCACATGTGTAGGCCCTTAATACCTAAAACTCAGTGCTGCTTCAGAATAAGGCTACACGGCAGCCTCTAGGATGGTGCAAGCTGCAGTGTATTCTGCTGCCCTATGCATCAAACATAAGAAATCATGATTGAATGTAGATACATCAAGTTTCCAAATGCAGATGAGGAAAGCAGAGTTGGCAAGGTGAAATACACTTCCTAAGGTCACAGAGAGGGGATTCAGCTCCCATTCCCACTGCTCGATGAACATGAGTCAGCTGCTCCCCCATATCATCTGCACACGCCTGACCTTGGCAAAGGAGGCATGGAGCCCCTGAGGATGGTATCCTGTGTCGGGTGGACATGCTTCTGCCCCCATCACCTCTGTTTCTGCTATTTGAGATCACTCATCCCATATGCAGGCAGCTGGATGGTCACCCCTGCGACAGCTGGCTCCCCTGCTCACCTCCCTCTGACCCGGCAACGTTCTGAACATTATATGATATAGGATATGATGCCCGATACGATGATTGGTGAGATACAGCGGGACCTAGTCTACACAGCCTAACCCAGGGGTGAGTGGCTAGATGATAGGAGTGACTAAGGCAAAAATGCCACAGACTTGTTTTAAGTGATATTTGCAAATGGGTAGCAGTATAATCATGGGTTGAGTTAACAGCATGAATTAGGAATATGCTAGGTGCCAAGACTGTAATTGTGCTAAGGTCAGACTAAGCAAATTAGGGTTGTGGTTCCTCTAAATGTAGTGGAGAAAATTGGTAAGTGACGAATATAAAGTACTATAATATACTTCTCTTAGTCCACACAAAGTGAATAACCCTATAACCTGACCTATAGCTATATGAACATTCTTATTATTTTTATTGAAGGTGTTAGAGAGGTTGGTTTCGGAGAGCTCTCTAGAAGAGGCAAATTTGAAGTGAAGATTTGAAAACCAGAGTTGTCATGTGTAAAAGGAGACCACTGGCTACCTGAGTAGGTAAGTAAGGCATTTAAAAAGTATGGCCTAATAGTTCCTTGGGAAAATGAGATTACCCATGTAATTATCTGTGTGGATTATACCCTTTGAATTAGTGTCTAGTTGGAGTCAAATCAAGGTGGTGCCACGGGGCAGATCCCACAATGGAAGCAAAACACGTGGGTCCAACAAACCTCACAAGTTTATAGAATCGCTCAATATTCCCCAAGCTTCCCTGGTGATAAGTATCATTATCTTAGCCATTCTGATTCAGTGGGTCAGAATGGTGCTCGAGAATATATCTTGGCAAGTATTCTAGGTGATTCTTAATATCAGTTTAGGAAACACAGACAACTAATGCAGAAACTTTTGACCAGATCTTTTCAAGTATCAATGACCATAAAATCACCTTTGGATCTTGGTCAAGTGCACATTCTGAATCTGCATGTCTGGGCTGGGACCTGAGCTTCTGCATTTTCTATAAGCTCCCAGGTGATGTTGATGCTGCTCCTTTAAGACCACATTTTGAAAAGCAAGAATATAGACCAGGAGTCTCCAACAGGTGGCCCATGAGCTATATATGGTCATAGATGTGTTACACTTTTTTTTAAGTTTTATGGGCAATATTAAAAACATGGAAGACTTTCACTTCTAACCATGTTGAAGTTACTGGCACCAGACTGGTTCTCTTGCCACAAACAACTATAAAACTAGACATAATATATGACAACAATTTTCAGGCAATAGAAAATAGATAACATAGAACAGTGATTCCTGAAAGAAGGGAAATTCAAGAGATAAGCACCCTGGTCACTTAGCCCTCTGCCTGGGGAACAATTACAAACATAGCACAGTAAGCTGGTGTCTGAACAGAGCACAGCAGGCCTGCTAAGCTGAGGGACACTGGTCAGAGTTTGGGTCACCTCAAGTACCTGGAGTTTGCACGGTGGAACATCAGAGAAAGGGAACTGTGTAGGTGTATGGGGGGGCGGGGGTTGCCACCTAAGTTCATGGCCAAAGGCCAGGCTGCACATGTATGGAGATTGCCCAATGCTTATCAGAGAGCAACTGCTAAGGGTTGAAATTGGAACAGAGAGATTAGGTCTGAATAGTGATGGTACAAGAGCAGTCTTGTGTGGTTACTTGACCTTTCTACTTCCATTCGTTTCTGAGTATAGAGTGCAGTTGTCCAGAGGTTACATAATGTATTGTATCACAACAGACTGATGCAGAATCAGATATGAGACCCTACCTATCTTTTATTTATTAAGCCAGAAAACTTCTCTGTAAAAATATTAAATCATGCCGTTCTTCTCATTAAAGTCTTTCTAAATATGGATTTTCCTTTAAGAATATTATTTATGTTAAACATGTAAGGGCCATCTCCCCTTCCCCCCCTTCCTCTTCTTCTTCCTCTATAAGTCAATAAGTAGGTCAATAGGTCAATATATCCAAGAAGTTCTCAGCTGTAATTTCTAATATAGTAAATATCAATAGATATACCTTCACTTCTTTGGAGTTCCTGAAATTTTCAAATAATGTAAAGAGATATTGAGACAAAAAAAAAAAATGAGTACTACTAATCTTGCCAACATAGAATTGCAGTCCCAGATTGAGAAGACAATGATAATGGGCAGACCAAAATTTTAAGAAATAATGACTGAAAACTTAGCAAATTGGATAAAATGTAATGACTTACGTTAGAAAAGTTTAGCCAACTCTAAGAAAAATAAATATAAAGTAAGACATCAGAGTCAAATTGCCTAAAACCAAAGCTAAGAAAATCTTGAAAACAGCCAGATAAAAAAAATATGCATCATGTAAGGGGGAAAAATAAGAAGAACTGACTGCTGACTTCACATCTGAAATAACAGAGACTAAGCGACAATTGAATTATATTTTTAAAATGGAAAAGAAAAAAATATTCTGTCACCAAGATTTTATTTCCATCAAAAATTACCCCCAAATGAGCATGAAATAAAGCTATTTTCTAACAAATGAAAGTTTTTAAAATTTATTGTTAGAATATCTGTACTGCACAAAATGCTTTAAAATGTTATTCAAGCTGAAAGAGATGCTACAAAATGGGAAATTTAAATCTGCATGTAAAGAATAAATGGCACCAAAGTTGGAAATGAATCTGCAAAATAAAGTCTATATGTTTTGTTCTTTTTATAATTTAAGTTTACTTAAAATAAAACTGATTATTTAAAACAAAAGTAATAACATTATAGAGTGGCATTTAACATATATGGAGGAAAAAAAGACAAGACAATTGCAGAAAGGATATGTGTGAATAAATGAGGTTATACTATTGTGAGGTTATTTTCTTGTAATATGGGGAGTGTAAAGTGTCAGATGTGAAGTCCAGAATCTTGGTGCCTCCAGCTTTGCTTTTCTTTTTCAGAATTGCTTTGGCTATTTGGGTTCTTTTGTGGCTCCATACAAATTTTAGGATTTTTTTGTTCTAGTTCTGAAAAATGCTGTTGGTATTTTGATAGGGATTGAGTTAAATGTGTAGATTGCTCTGAGTAGTATAGACATTTTAACAATGTTTGTTCTTCCAATCCATGAGCATGGAATGTTTTTCTATTTCTTTGTGTCCTCTTCAAATTCTTTCACGAGTGTTCTATAGTTTTCAGAGTATGGATCTTTTACCTCTTTGGCTAGGTTTATTCCTAGGTATCTTATGGTTTTTGGTATGATTGTAAATAGGATTGATTCCTTGATTTCTCTTTCTGCTGCTTCATTATTGGTATGTAGAAACGCAACAGATTTCTGTACATGGATTTTATATCCTGGAAGTTTGCTGAACTCAGGTATTAGCTCTAGCAAGTTTTTGGTGGAGTCTTTCGAGTTTCCTACATAGAGTATCATGTCGTCTGCAAATAGCGAAAGCTTGGCTGATTTGGATGGCTTTAATTTCTTTTTGTTGTCTGATTGCTGAGGCTAGGACTTCTAGTACTATGTTGAACAACAGTGGTGAGAGTGGACATCCCTGTCCTGTTCCTGACCTTAGGGGAAAAAACTCATTTTTCCCCACTGAGAATGAGATAAGCTGTGGGTCTTTTGTATATGGTCTTTGTGATGTTGATGTATGTTCCATCTATCCCTACTATGTGGAGGAGTAAAACAATTTTTTAAAAGAACGATGTTGGAGGACGTACACTAGCAGATTTCTTGGATGCTACAGAAACTAGGTATTTGTATGGAACATAATTCTTTCCACACTTTGTTCTCAAGAAATAAATTGAAATGGCTCATAGATTTGAGCATAAAGCCTAAAACTATAAAAGTTATAGAAGACAACATAGGAGAAAATTTTGCCACTTACAGGCAGATAAATATTTCTAAGGGCACAGAATGCCTTAGTTAAAGAAAGATGACAGATTGTACTTCATTGAAATTAAAATTATTTGCTTTTAAAAGACATTGACAAGGAAAGGAAGTATCAAGCCACAGACTGGGAAATATTATTTGCAACACATATATCTGAGAAAGACTTGTATCCAGATTATAGAAAACTCTCAACTCAGTAATAGGCAAGCAAACAACCAATAAATAACAGGAAAAAGATTTGAACAAACAGTTCACAAAAGAAGATATACAGATGGCCAATGAGTATATGAAATGTTGCTAGACATCATTAGTTATTAGGAAAATGAAAATTAATAGGAGATACCGCTCCCAAGAGAATCTTGAAATGACTAAAATTATGACTAACATGGCTAATGACTAAAATTAAAAAGACTAATAGTAACAAGCATTGGTAAGAGTGTTGAACAGCTGAACTCTCCTATATTACTGGGCCAGTGGAGTGGATTGGGGAGTATAAATGGTGCAATCATTTTTGAAGACAATTTGGCAGCTTCTTTTAAAATTAAGCACATCCCTGCCAAATCAGCAATTCCATTCCTAGGTTCTTACCCAAGAGAAATTAAAATACATGTTCCTAAAAAGACTTGCCCAGAAATGTTCATAGCAGCTTTATTTGTAATACCTCAGATCTGGAGAGAATCCAAATGGGAATGAATAAACAATTATGACACATGTATGCAAAGGAATACTACTCAGTCATAAAAAGAAACAAACTATTACTACACACAAAAGCATGGATGGATTTCACAGACATTATGTTGAGTGGAGAGGCTAGGCAGAAAAAAAAATGATTCTGTATGATTCCATTTATTTTAAATTCCAAAACAGGCAACACTTATCTGTGGGGATAGAAACCAAACCAGTGTTTAACTGGAGCTGTGATGGGGCTGAGGAGACTGACCTCAAGGGGCAAGAAGGAACTTTCTGGGGAGACAGAAGTGTTTTATAACTTGATTACGTTGCTGGTTGGATGGGCATGTACTTTGGTCAAACATCCATTGACTTCTATGCGAAACCTGTGCCCATTTTACTATTATAAACTAGACCTGAATAAAATCCATTTTTTATACTGGGGCATTTAACATAAAAATCTGGATTTTGGGGCACCTGGGTGGCTCAATGGGTTAAGCATCTGCCTTCAGCTCGGGTCAGGTCGTGATCCCAGGGTTCTGGGATCGAGTCCCGGCGTCCATGATCCCTGCTCCATGGGGAGCCCGCTTCTCCCTCTCCCTTTGCCTGCCACTCCCCCTGCTTGTGCTCTCTCTCTGTGTCAAATAAATAAATAAAATCTTAAAAAAATAAAATAAAATCTGAATTTCAAGATTCTCTTGAAAAGCCAGACCTTGGGCAGACATTCCCTCATCTCAACAACCAGGTGGAGCTAAGCCATGGCTATTCCACTCAGATGGGACAAACATCTCTCTCAGGTCCCCACACGTTCCCCTCCCTCCTCATTAATTTATGCTGCCATTGTTTGCCATCTGTTGAATGCTTTTTGGTCTCTGCTTTAAAAAAAATTGTTATTCATCATATATGTTGTCAGTCCCCAGGATTGGCCGTTTCTTCTCCCTCAGATCAACCCTCCTCTTCATTTGAGCTCACAGGGATAGAGTGAACTTACAGCATTTACCATCAAGGCCATGCCTACCGACCCTCCCCTGAGCTTACCTGGCTTTAGCTCCGGGGGTCGGGGTCCCATGTTTTGGCTTCTTTGGAAGAAGGGAGAAAGGTCACGAAGGAGGGAAGCAGGGTCACTCTCTTCTGACCATCCCTGACTCCTGGGCCTTTTCCCCACCATCAGCTCTGGGACGGATGAGCGTGTGACTGAAGTCAAATTATAGAAAACCCAATCAGGGCATATAAATCACCGTCCGGAGTTAAAGAAAAGTGGGATTTTATAAAATGGATCATTATTGTATGGCTTTGGTTGTGTAAATCAGTCAGTTGTAGCTAAAGTGTGAAGTGAATGCCCTTAAATCAGAACATTTTCTTTAGGAATTCCTGGGCACGACTTGTAAAGCTGCAGTAGGATCCGCAAGCTCCGACTGGAGTTATGTAAATCCATTGCCTCCCCTATAAAGCAGTTGAATGTTTTAACTAAATCTAATTCTTAAAATAATGATTTCTGAATCAAAACTTTGCTGGGAAGATTTACAGGCAAGTTTTATAAATCAGCGGCAAGATATATAACTCAGATAGTGAGAAGTGCAGATTTATAAATCCAACTTGTAAATCAGCAGAAAAAACATCATGTTTTACACTAAATAATATTTTTACAAATGGCACCTCATACATCATGCAATTGCCACAAATCTTTCACACTGGAGTCAGGCTACAAGGCTGATTCACAAAGGAAATGGAGGCCCGGGTGATGATGTCGGGATGAGGACATGGGGTTTGGAAAAATGCTCCTCTGTCCGCTCATCACTAGAGATGGGCCAGGGGCTCTGGGAATTACACATGGGCTCCGGGGAATGTATAATTTCCCCTGGCAGCCTGGGAGCTGCATGACTGTGAGTGAATTTCATCCCTGTCTCAGTTCTCATCTACAAATTGCAGGCAATAATCCCTTTGCCACAGGATTGTTGTGGGAATTAAATGAGATAAGTATCTGTAAAGCAATGAGCTCAGCGTTTGGAAAATACTGAGTGCTTCGTAAATGTTCATTGTCACCTATGGATATATTATCAAATTCATTATTATTATTATTATTATTATTATTATTATTATTATTATTTTCAGTCTACATCAGTTTCCCATTCTAAGGCTCATCAGAGAGGAAGTTGTTGGAAGCAGGGACTGTGACGGGGCTGTTGACTCCAGGTCAGTGGAGCCTGGAAGCTGACTTAGGCCTCCCTTTCCCAGTGGCTTCGGGCAGGACTGTTTTCCCCAGTATGCCCCAGTTTTTGGCTGCAAGAACTTCCCCCAAAAAAGGCTCCTCGTGGCCATTTGTTGAGACTTGACTTCCATGCAGAATTTAAATAAAAGCTAATGTTTTTAAGAAGCTTGTTACAAAAGTAATACATTTTTATTGCAGAATATTTGGAAAATAATGAAAATCACCAGTACTCTTGCCACCCAGAGATAATCACTGATAACTTTGTGGTTATCCTCTTAAAGTCTGTTTCTATGCATACATTTACATACATACATTTTTTAAAAAAACCGTGCTGTACAGGTTGTTTTGCAAACCAACCCCCCCCAACCCTGCATCCCCCGCCCCACACACATTTAACTATATATTGTGAACCTTTTCTCAGTTTGATTTTTTTTATGGTTGTGGATTATACTGCACCATAATTTATTTAACCAGTTCCATATTGTCAGGCATTTATTTTGTTTTTAATTTTTTGCTATTATAAACAACCTTCCAGGGAACATCTTTTAAATAAATTTCTGCAGTTATTTATGATTATTTTCTAAGGGTAAATTCCTAGAAGAAGGATTACTGTGTACATGGGCTGTGCACATTTTAAAGAATTTGGCCAAGTTACCCTCTGGAAAAGCTTGTATCTCTTGCAACTCATTCCAGCAATCTACGGGTGCCCATTTCCCCATGCTCTAGACAATCTTTTTTCTTTTTTTCAACTGTCAGTGTAATAGCTGAAAAATTGTGTTTCACTATTGTTTCAGTTTGCACATCTTTGACAGCTTGCAAAGTTAAACATTTTTCATATTTTTGCCGTTAGTACTTCCTTTGTGAATTTCCTAATCATGTCTTTTGTCCACATTGACATTTCAGAGCATTAAGAACATTAACTCTTTGTTACATATGTTGCAAATATTTTTTGTTCTCAGTTTGTCATTTGTTCTTAAGTTTTGCTTGTGCCAGAAGACTTTCATTTATTTGTGCTTAATTCTATCAATATGTTACTTTATGGTAGAATACCATTTAAAAGATTTTCCCAACGTGAGATTAGATAAACACGCACTTATATATACTTCTAGTTCTTTTGTATGTGTACTTTAACATTTTTAATCCACTTGAAATTTATTTTGGGATGTTGTGTGAAGTCGTGATCAATCAATTTATTCTTGGGATTTTATCATTGTCCACTCATCATTTCCCCCAAAGATTTGAAATACACCTCCTACCGTGAATTAAATTCCTTTATGTTCTTCCTACCTTCTCATGCCTTGGTTCAGTATCACTCTATTTTATTTATTGTGGTTTTAGAATCTATTTTGATATCTATTTGTGCCAATGTCCCTCATATTTCTGTTTTGTAAAATTCTACTTGATTATTCTGTTCCTCTGTTCTTCCAGACAACATTTATAATCATTTTGTCAAGTTTCAAGGAAGAAGTTATTAACATTTGGATTGGAATTACAACAGAGTGATCAATAAATTGGAGCGACTTGACATTCTTACAATCATTAGTGTTCCCTTCCAGGAACATGGCACCACTGTATACCTCTTACTTTAGTGTTCTTGCATCTACCCTAGTAAAACTTTTCTTTCTATTCCCTTCCAAAAGCACCAGGTCAGGATAGCTTCCCAATCAGGTATCACTGGTATTATTGGATCCTGTTTCAATTGAATTTGGAATCCAAAGGTGTCTAAGAGAAGATGATGGAGAGAGGTTAAGATTCAAGGTGAGGATGACAAGGATGTTTGTGCCTCTCCTTTGTGAGTGTTTGCTTCCAGGAAGGTTCTAGAGAAAACTTCGAACACCAAACGATGGGAGGGGTCACAGACCCTGGGCGATGTTTTTACGCAGGCTCTATATAGTGTCTTGGCAGCATCACTAAAGATCATAGTTTAAACTCTGAACACTACTCTTAGAAATTGTCCATGGGAAGGGGCTGGCAACCTTCAGTGTTCAAATATCCCAAGTAAAGGAAGAAAGTTTGACCTTACACATTTTATTGAAACAAAATAAAACAAATAATGATGGGAAAAAAAAAAAAACACCTGTTCTGAGAAACATGTCAAAGTTGTCTTTCATATCATTGGCAAATTTGGGGATAATGCTTGCTTGTTTTCTGGGCGTTGCTGGGTCCCCTCTATGGTCTTTCCAATTCCCCAGTGAAATATGGGCTTGTGTGCCATGAAAAGATTCTAAGTGTCAGAAGATGACCCCTTCCACAGAGAATGTTGTGGAGAAGAAGAAGACAGCTGGAGATAATTCAGCTGTTCAGATGGGACATGATATTATTATGGACTTGTTGGGGGTGGTGCTGATGGAGGGAAGGTCACAGAGTCTAGGTACATTTTGATGACAGAACCCCATAGGATTTGATCATGAGATTAGAGAGGTGGATGTGGAAGATGACTCCCAGGTTCTGACAGAAGAAACTGGGTGATTGCTGAGACTTGAAGGCTGGGGTAAGAGACGTGAGGGCAGTGGAAATAGGGCTGGCCAGACTTGAATAGGTCCAGACTCTCTTGGCATTACATGACACAAACCCACTTCCTCTAACTCTCCCAAGTGAAGAAGTAGAGTCTTGCTTATGTATGAAAAGTGCAGGCATGGGGCTGGCTACCAGATCCAGGTGCCCCATGTTGATATTGGGAATCTCTCCTCTTTCCTCTCCCACTCCACTCTTCTGCTGATCCTCCTTCTTTTCCTCTTCTTCTTCTACCTCCCCTTCCTCCTCCTCTTCCTCCTTTTTCCTCTTCTTGTTTTCTCTCTCTCTCATGTGTTTTCTCTGTGTTACCTTCCCCCTCAGGCATGTTTTCCCCAGATATGTGACAAAGTTGGTTCAGCCATCTCAGGCTTAGATTCTACCAGTTTGCCAGTCCTATTGGGGGAAATCTTTTTTTCCCCCAAAAGCACGGACAACAATGTTGGATATGAATGTTCTTGACTGACTTTTAACCGAATACTTCTCTTTATACAAATCTGGTTCTGGGAAGATCAGTCATATGACTGAATCACACGGACGATGGAGCTGCAAGGATGGTTCTCCAAAGGAAAACCAGTACCGTTACGAAAGCGAGAAATAGATTGGACAGGCAAATCACAGATGCCTACTATTTGCTGATAGATAGATGATCTTGTAATTTGTCGTCCAAAACATGGTTGGACATGAAAGGGGTGCTATGAATAATTTTGCCAGGACAAAAGTGCAAACGGAGACTCTCCTGAGCAAATGGGGATACATGGTCACCTTGGCTACAGGACATCTTGGTAGGGATGCTAACTAGTGAATGGTGCTCAGATGAGAGGCCTGGATGGGACCAAGGATTTGGAGTAGTTGGCAAGAGCTGTCCTGATGTAAGAATAAGAAAAAACACCTGTTTGGAGTGGGTTGAAGATTGAAGAGAGGTGAGGAAATTGGGGCAGCATGTGAGCACACCTCTCTTAAACTACACTGGGGAGAGAAGTAGAAGGGTAAGGAAAGAGCAGAAGCAAAATATTTGGTAGCAAAGAAGATGAATTTTAAGAATGGGAGACTGGTGGAGATTTTTGGAGGGAGAAATAGTAACCGTTGAAGGAAGCCTTGAGAAGGCAGGGAGAGAAGGGATCCTTAGGAAGGAGGAGGGCCAGCTTCACACTTGTAACAGGAGAGAAGCAAGGGAAGGGGGACAGGAACAGGAGAGATGATAGAATCAGTGCTGGGCAGATGGAAAGCTCATATGTAATGTTGTACATGTAGTACAAGACAAAACCACCTGCCAGATTGGAGTTTGAGGCCACAAGAGGGGTTGAAATAGTCTCTGTGACAAGTGGGTTGGTGAGAAAATTATACTGAGATTGCTGTACAGCTATGGTGGAGGGCCCAGACAAGGCCGGCAGTGAATGAGAACAGTCCTTGGAGTTCTTCTCTGATGAAGACATCTAAGGAAGTGACAGTGACTCTGGTAAGGCTGGGGCAAATACGTTCAGCACATCCCCATAAGGATGGCTGCAGACCACTCCCTTCATTCTCCAGGATGCCAGAGAGGTCAGCACATTTTCCATCCCCACGGTCTAAGACTGAGTCGGGACCAGATTTCTTACAGTGTAATTCAACATGCCAAATGGTCCAGCTCCATGGGCATCTTAGGAGAGAAGCAAGGGAAGGGGGACAGGAACAGGAGAGATGATAGAATCAGTGCTGGGCAGATGGAAAGCTCATATGTAATGTTGTACATGTAGTACAAGACAAAACCACCTGCCAGATTGGAGTTTGAGGCCACAAGAGGGGTTGACTTTGGCTTCACTCCTAAATGAATTTGCGTGGAGGAGAAACATTTTGTAGAGCCACCTTTTCAGCGTTAGGAAGTTGCTGAAGTCAGGGGCAAGGTAGAATTTGCAATAATTCACATGTCCAGACCTTCTCCAGAGGTCTTCAGGCATACATTGCCATGGTCGACAGTTGCTCCTGGAAGCTCCCTGAAAACAGGAATGCTGGGGCGGGGAAGGGGGTGGTCACTGTGTGCCTCCAGGGCCTTGACACTCTGCCTGGCTCATAGAGGATGCTTAATATTTGTTGAATGAGTGGGGACACTCCGGAGCCCGTTCTGAATGGATTGATGGGTCGAGATGTCTAGTCACATTGAGCCTTTAGCCATACGTGGAAGTTGAAGCCTTTGTTTTCATCCTAGCTAGTAGTTTGCCATTTAAGAAATTCATGTTGAGTGTTATCACCTCCAGCCTTTGAGCACAGTGTCTTCTCTTGATTAACGTTTGATGAATTAAATAAAATTTTCAAATGAAAGTGTTATAAAAGGAAATTGTGATGGAGTCACTTTTTTTTTTTTTTTTTTTTTTTTGGTGTTAAAATAAAGGGATCTTTCTTCTATACCCGAACTACTTGCTGGGGCTGCTAAACAGCAACAACCTGATTTCATGTCTGGAGTGTTCTCTGGCCCTAAGACCAGAGAATGAGAATCGCAGGTAGCATTGACCCACCACATCTGGCTTCTGTGAGGTCCCATCCACTGCACAGGGACCTGCTTGACTAAAGCACAAGGGATCAGAGCCTAAAAGTCATGGATGGAGACATTCTCGGGGTGGTTGTCTCCACAACAAACGTCACTGGAAACTTCCCTTTCCCCCCTTCAGAATGCCAACGTGATTATGCATCGAGCTGTTGCTATTTACAGAGCTCTTAACACAGAGAGCATTACACAGCCAGTGACACAGAATTACAACCATCTAGACATATGGTTCGGATAAACAAAGCACAAAGCGCAAATTAACCATGGTTGACTATAACTCCCGCTCTCTACTCCCCAGGGAGGGACTTTAGTGAAACTCCCAGTCGGAGAAAGCAATACATATCAGAAAGTATAGTACATACAGCATGGTTTAGACAAATGCTAAGCCTTATTTAATGCTTTTCATGGTGCCAGAACACAATGGCACCAACCTGTCTAGGAAAAGTTATAACTCTGTGCCAGTTTCCTGTAAATAGTAACTGTACTCCTACCGGATTCCATGCCTGTGTGCTCCAAGGCCAAAGAATGTCTTTCATTTGTCATCACCTAGCTTCCACTTCCCGTGTCCCCAAAGGGCTTGTTGCCTTATGCATCTGGATGTCAGACCTGCATGAAGTTGGACACAAGTAGCCTCCTCTGAGTAAATACCCTTCAACTTCCACTGTGGTCCTTCCCCCTCACTGAGCCCCCCATGCTTGTCTGCAAAGAAGCATGCTTGGACAGTCAAGGCCTGAGCTCATCCAACCCCTTGGGTGCCATTAGGAGTGGGCTGATTCTGTTTTCTGGCAGTAAGGTATCCCCTCACTTCCCATATTTTATATTTCATGAGAAATTCTTCCGGGACAGGAAACTTTCTGTGTGAGGTCCTTGGCCTCATCATTGACACATGAACCTTATAAACTTTGTTTGACAATAAAGAGTATAATATTTGCTTTTCATAATACATCTACATCGCTTTCCAAAGGAGAGAGCAAAATAAATAAATAACCAGAGTGAAAGGCTCCTACTTGGCTTGAACACTTGTACTGGAGTTTTTCATGAAGAAAAAAAAATCCACAAAACACTTGGCTAAATATATACCTACTTCCCCCCCCAACCCTGCTTTAGTGGATTTTCAGATGTAATTACACATTGAATTCTCTCTCACACACACACATGAACAGACACATGCACGTGCACGAACACCTTATAAAAATTAAAATTAGGGTTCTACCTCGGAGAAGATATGTACATGCAGGCCCAGAAATGCAGCGGTCTCTACAGTGTCAGATAAACCTTAAAAGCTTAAGATCGTATTAGTTGATAAACCTTCAAGGCTTATTATTTTATTAGCTGACCCTAATATTTTAAGTATATACCGAGAACAAATTCTGCTCTGGGTGATGAGCAGCAGTTATCTCCTGGCTCAGATGTCCAAAGGGAGAGTGGTTTCCTAGAGCACGAGGGGCACTGAATCTCTAAGTTTCTCTCAACAGAAAAATCGGATGTCAACTTCCAGAACAGCATGGTCATCTCAAGTCAAGTGCGTTCTGTGAGATCCATTCAAGTGGCCTTGACAGCTTTCTTCTTGTGAAGGCTGGGCAGGCAGCTGGACACTCTCCCGCCCTGACTGCACACGGATATTTATTGACATGTCTCCTCGCTGTCATTTCCACATCTCATTTCCAGCCCTCTGAAGTGAATAAGGAAGACTACTGAATCACTCTGTGTCATGTTAATTTGGCCAAATAGAAATGGGGTAGGACAAGAGCCGAGATTCCCAGGGCAAAGCTAATGGACTTACCAAAGCCGCTTACCTAAACTCCATAATTCAAATAGACTCCATTCAATTTAGCAAATATTTTCTGATACCTCCTATGAAAGAAGCCCCTGTGCTGAGCCCTGTAGAAAATGTAGAAAAGGATCAATTTTCTCTCCTGATGTTCCAGTCTAGAGGGGAAGATATTTAGGGGTGAAATAATCCTCCTAGCAGTAAGGCAGCACTGAGAGGGACAGGGGGACCTGAAGGAGGGACCAGTCAATTCTGATGAGCATCGGCTAGCAGAAAGGTGGGAACCTGGACATTCTCCCAGGACCTATCAGAGTTTTTCCAAATCTAGAAAGGTTATGGGGTGTGTACCAGGTCTTAATTTTATGTGTCTCTTTTCATTTCAAGAGTCAAATGAAAATACCTCAGAGCATGTGGAGAATAACAGCTGGTCACATGTATTGGGCTAAGCCTAGCCCATTCCCACTGTGGGCTCCAATACACACTGGATGTGTTTCATTTTTCCTTTATGTAAAACAGATTACACTAGCCCATAAAGAGGGATTTTACATTTTGTCTTATGTGACGTTCATTAGTAACATGTTCCATATGTACTTACAGATGTACATTCAGGAAATTTGTGGGAAATCTCTCAGGGACTCAAAAAATTGCTGGGAAGGGTGAAGAACCTGACTCAAAATAGACTGGAATGGAGGGATATCCAAGATCCAGGCAAACTCGATTATAACACCATCAGGGCACCTTATCCTCTCTGGAATGCTGAACTCCAACCACCTTCCTGACCTTGTGTCACTGTTCTCCAGACTCAGCGTTCTGGGGGGAGAGAGGCTGATTGTCCTGGCTTGAGTCAAGGGGCCAATTCTCAGCACCTTGGTTTACAGTTTTAATAAGACCTAACACAGAAGGAAATCAAGATGCTTTTCTTGGAAGTAAGGTACAATGGCTGGGTGGCTAAGGCACAATGAAGTCCACCATTTTTAGTGAAGCCAACAGTGTGTTAATGCAGGGAAGCAAAGGGATGCACAGTTTAATGTTGGAGGGTAAATAACTCACCATAAAACAAGGAAGAAAGGCAAGTGCTACAGGATTGGGGAGATGAAGAAGCAGTTCCAAGGGAAATCAGAAGAAGGACTCTGGTTTCTGCCCCATGTACTCAGCTGAGCTCAGGATGAAACCATGGCGATGCAGTAGAAGGAACACAATGTGTATCTGAGGATCTCATAGGCTCAGCTGAGCCAATGAGGGGATTCAGGTTAGCAACCAATTTCACATAAAAAGAATTCCACATCCTTATTGGAATTATGACATCTGTTCCTGGTTGATTTTTATTTGAAGACACTTTACCACCCACTCCTTGATGATACGAAGTCTCAAAAAAAAAAAAAAAAAGTGTATCTGCACTCATACACGTTTCTGTTGAAAACCCTTTCCTAAATCTGCCAAAAGAATTCAGTGTCCATACCCTGAGTCTTCATTGCATCATATCCCTACTTCCAAGGCATCCCTGCCTATTAAATTAAAATTAGCTGTGGCGGGGGTAGCCTGGATGGCTCAGTCAATTGAGCAGCTGACTCTTGATTTCGGCTCAGGTCATGGGTTCAGGGTTGTGGGATGGAGCCGTGCCTCACACTTCATGTTCAGTGAGGAGTCTGCTTGAGATTCTCTCTTTCCCTCTTCCTCTGTCCCTCCCCCCACTTGTATGTGCACACGCTCTCTCTCTCTCTCTCATAAATAAATAAATAAATAAATAAATAACTAAATAAATAAAATCTTACAAAAAATTAGCTGTGGTGGATGGTGTCTTGCCCTGTGCCTGGTATCCCTGTGCCTGGCAGAGTCACTGATATTGAGTAGGCATGTGGGAAATGTTGAATGAATAAACATAGTTGAGTGTACAAGTCCCTCAAATCTTCATCTTCTTACCACTGGCCATAATAAACATTCGCAATTTGGCATTCTAACTAGTTTAGCATTTATGCTGTTCTTATGTAACTCCTTTTGGTGGATCTTCCTGTTGTTTTCTGTAGTTGCCTCAAAGAGGAGAAGTGCATGTTTTGGGTTTCACCGAACTTCTAGTGCTAGAATTACCAAATCCATCTCCTCTTCTTCCTGGGCTCACAGCTAGACTACATTTCCCAGCTTCCTTTGCAGTTAGGTGTGGCCACGTGACTCAGTTTTAGCCAGTGGAAAGACAGAGGGAGTGGAGTGCACCACTCCTAAGACAGCCCATAAAAGCCTCCCACAGGACCAGTCTCTTTTTCCTCATGTGCCCGCTGAATGGAGAGGATGCTAAGGCTCTAGTCACAAATTGTCATTAATCATATGTGACTATTTGAATTTAATCGAAATTAAATAAAAATGAAGAACAAGGAAATATTGCAGTCCCATGTGCTCGGGACTGCGTCCCTTCCCAAAAACCAATGTACTGGAAAAAAAAAAAAAAGTGAACTTGAACTAGAAGATCCTCTAGTTCTGCCTTGTGCCTGGGCCGTGGATGGAACCCAAAAACAGAGAGGCAAAGAGACAGTGAGCGAACTTAGCTTCCCAGCTGACTTGGAGCCTGCCGTGCTTCGCACCCGGTCTACCCCAGCACTTCCACTGAAGCTTCTTAACATCACAGAGTAGCTTTTAGATTCTAGATGGCTGGGGTTGAATCCTGCCTTAAGCATTTCCTTGCTGTGTGATCATAGCCTTTTTATTTAATGTTTCTGGGCCTCAATTTCCTCTTTTTAAAAATGGCAACTTATGCTTCTAAATTCACTAATCAGTTTTACAAAAACAACACATGTACATGGCAGAGTTGTGGTCAGATCTGTTTCTCCATTTTTATTTCATACAGTTATCTAGTTGTGCTAGTACTATTTTTTGAAAAGAAGATCTTTTCCAACATTGATTTACCTTGGCATTGGCACCTTTTTCAAAGGTTAATTGACCATAAATATGTGAATTTACTTCTGGATTTGATTTCGTTCTATTAATCTTTTAGGCTCTTGGAATGCTAATACCACAGTCCTGACTACTTTAGCTATATTTAAATGCTATAAAATAAGTCTTGAAACCAGGTAACAAAGGTGCTTCCAATGCTTTTCTTCTTTAAAAAAATAATATAATTAAAAATTCAGTTCCACAGTCTCACCAGCCACATGTTCTTAGTGGTTACCATATTGGATAGGGAAGTATAGGACAGTTCCATCACCACGGAAAGATCTATCGGCTAGCCCTGCTCTAGAAGAGGTTAAAGTCCCAAGAGAGAAGGGGCTGAGTCCATGAATAATGCATGAGGCAGATTCCTCACCCCCATTGCTTCCACAGATGGGATTTGATAAGAAAAAATAAATAAATTTCTGTTGTGTTGAGCCCTTTAGATTTAGGCTTATTATTCACAGCAGGTAGTGACCCTTTATTTGATACAAGCATCATGTGTTAATATACTGAATCATTTAGTCCACTTCTCTCTCAATAGACAGTGGAGAACAAGTCCCCTTTGTAAAACTGCCTTGTCCACAAGTAGAGAACCAGTGAATTGTCAGGGTCCAGTCTGTAAACACTGATTCCACAGTGTGGAGAACAGTATCAAAGACTTTCTATCAGCTTCGATGAAATTTACTTAGAGACAGAAAATTGGCACATCTTGCTCTTTGAGGCAGTCTTCTTGACACACCAGTATGAACACGCTTCTGCATAGTCCTTATTTCATGTAAGGAGCTCCTGACGTCTACAGTGCATAGGTCACTTTAAGATGAACTTAAAAATGAGCATTAAAAAAGTCCTGCCAGATCACAATCCCAGTATCTCAGACAATGGGGGCTGAAATTCCCAATGGGCCATGCAACATTATAAAGATAAAGTTATAACATGACACTCCTGTTCTTAAAATCATTCTGTGGCATTTGTGTTGCACTTGGAATAAATTCATATCCTTTGGAATGGCCTTCAGGACCTTCATCAACTGGCCCTGCCCTTCCCTCTCACTTCATCTCCATTCTTTCCCTCGCTTAGCTGGTCACCATGCTCTAGCCCCACAGGATTTCTTTCCATTCCTTTAAGATACCTCACTAGGTCCCACACTGTGTCTTACGCCATGTTGTTCCTCTGCCCAGAATACTCGCCATCTTCTCTTCCTGCCCCTCAAGCCCAGCCACACCTACAGATTTTCACATGCTGGATGCTTCTTAATCATATATGTCTCCACTCAAATGTCATTTCCTCAGAAACCCCTTCTGATCACGTAAGCTACCACCCATTGCTCCGTACATCAGTGGCCCTTTAGCATGGTCTTTACGTCCCTCTTCTTGTACAAAACGGTGCCCTCATGAGGCCCAGAGCCTCGCTTCTCTGGCTCATAGTGTGTTCACGGCTCTAGGCACAGTGGGTGGTGGAAAGCCCTGAAAGAGGTATTGAATAGATTTCCTGAATATTCCAGTATAGTATAGTAGATAACTTAAATATTTAAGAATCATTTGGTGACCAGACATACATATTCACATATAATGTGAATTATAATGAATTACATTTTAAGACTTTTCTTTGAGAATTTTATGGTTTTTCTCTGAAATTATTAGAGAATCTTCAGCAAATTAGCAACTTTTACTGTGGATTCTATAACCAGAAAAAAATGCATGACAATTGTGCAGTGTCTCTTGTGGGGGGAATATATGTACATATGGATATAGCAACGTACATGAGACAATCTTAAGACTATTGACTTGTGGGCTTCTGAGTTTGGGGAGTAGCATCTTGTGAGTGTGACATGATGTACCTAAACTTTCAAAGGTGATTAGTTGCTTTGTTGCAAAAATATTAATACAGCTTAATTCTCTAATTGCTCCCTCTAAAAAAGGTGTTTGGCTGATGCTGGAATTCCATGGACTGATATTTCAGTTAGTTTTCAATTATTGACTCCGGGTGACACTGTCTCAGACATGAAGCCGGCAAATGTGTAAACCAGGCTGCATGTTTTCTTCTCAGCTGCCCTCACGATCATCCACTGACCCGAGGCCATCATGAATATTTTGCCCACACGGGGTTAGTTTATACAAAACAGTGGCACATTTTATCTTAGAATGTGTGGAAAAGATAGAAACATGTTAGAGTCTTTCCCATAAAGAGTTCTACTCATGTAAAAAAAAAAATCCTTTCATTTTATGATTAAAACAATACAACTGTAACCAGCTATCTTAAGAGTTTTCATTTTTGAAAGTTGGCAACTTTACTTCATTTCTGAGATTTCTTGTATATATGTATACCACTGATGTGTAAGGTAATTTGAGGGGTTACCTCCACAGACACCTCTAATTTAATGGCAATGTCTTCATCGTATTCACTTATTATGGCCACAGCATGTGGCAGATGATTCCTGTTTAGTAATAGAAATTTTCTTTTTTAAGTGAATTTGTTTAAGTTGAAATCTGACTCATACAAAAAAATTCACAAACGGTAGTACTGACATAACATGGACTCACTAATTCTAAATGTGGTATGCAAATGAGCAATGTTTGGGAAACTGCTTTGCCTAACAGACACTGATACCTGGCAAATGATAGAATTTCTTAATTTCCATACCAATGTTTGGTACCTGCTCATAGGATTGCTTTAAAAAAATAATAATAATCCCCTTCTGCTTTGTTCAATCCCTGACAAAGAGGGGATGGTTCATGAATGATGGTACAATGCTGGAGTTTTGGGTTGGAGAGAAAGACAAGTCTTCAGGACACCCACGCCTGTCCCAGCAATGCTGGAGACCCAGGTGAGATGGCTTATCCGGTTGTGGGTGCGAAGTCACTTTCCTTTCCTTGGGCTGGAATAAAGAAAGCTCAGAGTCATTAAAGACTGTTTCATAGAGCTCGATGTTCCCGCCTTCTTGGTGAGCTCTGCCGCCTGCACTCGGCCTACCTCCAGAGGAAAGGACCCCGGAGGACAAAGGCAGTTCCCGGGGCCATGCCACTACCAGAGCTGACTCCTCTCGGCTGGTGTCACCGCGGCTGTTTGGACTCCGTGGCCTACCAGCTCTGGAGTCACATCTGCTGAGAATTCAATGATCTGTCTTAACCACAGTGACTCATGGAGTCTCCAGTTACTCTGTGGCTGGAACCCATTTCCCTAATAGGAAGACATATTTTAAATGACATGAGTGATGGAGAGCTCTCGGAGGGCTTGGAAAGATTTGGAACGACCAGTCAGGAGTTCCAAAACTTAGCCCAGTTGGTCCAAGCCCATCAGGACGGGTGTTCTCTGACCAGTGTCAAGAATCTCTCATTCAGGGCTCTGCAGTGATGTCCAAACGCTGACACTCAGCACATGGCCATAGTTCTAGGCTCAGGAAGGAAGAGTGAGGTGTGAAAAAGAGAGATGAAATAAGAAATATAATCACTCAATAATTGTTTGCAATTCATAGACTTTTCTCGAACCCTCAGGGGAAGATCATTTAGCTCAACTCCAGGAACAGCGGGGGCAAGGAAGGGAGAGTCCAGAGGGAGGACTGGGCCTACCCTGTGCGCTTGCACATGTTCTTTCGACGTAGATTGCTTCTCTCCTAGGTGACTTTTTAAAACGTCCCACCAACTCCAGGTGTGTGGTAAGGAAGTGCTCTAACATCTCACAGTTCCATCTCAAAAACATCCTATCTTATCTGTAGTTGTGTGCCCCCCTCCCAAAATTAGAAGAGAAAGTTTGGAAGCTTTCTCAAGATTAAAAAAGAAAAAGAAATGTTTAAAAGCCTTGATCTACTGAGAACACTTGCATACTGCGCCCACCATGGATGTCTTTCTAAAACCTCAAAACTCCCCAGTCCAGAACAGAAAAAATTGTTGTTCACTGAAACTATATCTCCTTTGAGTCTTCTGTTTCTGCCACTGGCCGCGTTGTTTCCCACGTGCTCAGAGTCTTGTCCCCTCACCCCCCAGCTCATGCTTAGCCCCAAGTGCTGAATGAAATCTCATACTTCTCCTACCTGCTGGATCTGCCCTGCTGGCTCTGAGTCTGGCCCTGGCTGTGCTTGGCGACAGAATCTCTCTGCAATTTTCCCATGACTGCTGGCCACCAACGTGCTTGTCCGCTCCCCAGGACCCCATTCCACCTCCTTTTCCTTCCTTGGGATCCTTGCTCATGCTGGGTCCAATGGGAGCTTAAAACACCCTTCCCCATCTCCCCACCTGCTCCTCTGGGGCCCTGCAGGCTTCCACCTGCTGGGTTCCAGGGGGTTGGTGTGACTGTCTGACTCCTGGCCGAATTTTTATTCTGCTTCTGGTGCAGTAAGTCTTACCCAGACTGTAAGTTGCCTGAGGGCTGGAAATACAGCTCCTACTCCTGCATCCCTCTATCCTTCTAATATCCCCAGTGGCTTTGCATACACAATTACCTGTTGCATAAATGATGAATGATTGCTTCCGAGATAGATTCTTAAAGACGAGGCGGCGGGGGAGGGGCGCACAAGCAGGAGCTGTCTGAAGAATGAATCCTTATTTTAGATCCTACTGAGTCTTTCTGTCAAGGACTCTTTGGACTATGAAAACAGGAACAATTATGGTGTAAATGGACTTTGAAAATAGCAATAATTAGGTAATTAAAAATGTACTTCAGTTTCATTATGGTGTCCATAAAATTCCACCATCGAAAAACAAACTATTTTAACATATTTTACTTAATATAATTCATGTAATAGTGATTTTTATGTTCCACCTAGTTATGCAATTAAGTAGTACATGGCTATTTCTTACAATTAAACATTGCTAAAATCTGCCGCCAGTTCGGAACACAGAGTATGATATATTTAACAACTTTTTATGCTAAACAGTAGACACAGTTAACATTATATTCATTTAATTCCATTTTAATTATTTGAGTAATATTTTTAAATGTGAATTTAGGCCCAACTAGAATGGCATATTACTTAAGGTTGTTTTCTTTCAAATTACCTATCTACAACTTGTTGATGTTTCCGCAGAGGAGAACGGCAGCGTGTGGGGGCGTTGGCATTGAGAAGAGTGCTGTAAGTTTCTTACTTCTCCCTCATCAGTTAGATCCATTCTCCTGACACCTTGATCCAGGAATGCCCTCCCCGTGGTTTGAGAGTAAGCTTAACAACATTGAACTTAATGTTTTCTCTTCAACAATCAACCCCAAGAATCTTCCAGAAAGTGTTCCAAGACTGAGACATGGAGGAAGGAGGAAGGTCAGAGATTCCAGTGTCCATCTGCACCTCCTAATTTGGGTGGGCAGCTTGGACGTCTCCCACAAATGCTTCTGGCCCTCGCCCTAGGCACCAGCTCAGATCTCTGACTGCTTGTCTGCTCCCCAGGACCTCATTCCACCTTCTTTTCCTTCCTTGGGATCTTTGCTCACGCTGGGTCCATGGGAGCTTGGGGCGCCCTTCCCCACCTCCCCACCTGCTTCTCTGGGACCCTGTAGCCTTCCACCTGCTGGGTTCCTGGGGGGTGGTGTGACTGGCTGAGTTTTTATTCTGCTTCTGATGCAGTGGGTCTTACTCAGATTGTAAGTTGCCTGCTCCCCTTGTGGGTTTCTGGACTGCCTTTTTCACACGCTCTTTTTCCACCCAGGCTGGCTGGTGCTGCGTGAGCCTAGCGCAGAGGGGCCCATCTATCTGGTGTTGGGGAGGGATTCCCTGAAGCAGTTGAGCTGAATTTCAAGGGATGGTTTGGGATTAAGGAGAAGAAGAGGGGCAACTATGAGATTTCAAGAAGGAAAAGATGGGCAAAGGCCCCTTGGTGACATTACATATAGGACTTTCCACCCCTGTTCTCCTTGAGGTTCATTCTAACCCGGCCTAAGCACCCATAGCCTGGCCAGCCCTGTTCCTGTGGCCCCTGCACTTCTCTCCCTGGTGTGAGGCGTCCCTACAGCTAGATTTTCCCAGCCATCTCCTGTTCACTTCCTCTTGTCTCCTTTCCTTTGCCCTCCCCAACAACTGAGTGCTGACGCTTAGACGAAGTGTCCTTAAAAAGGCTTGTGTCCTGATGCCTACTCCAAAAGCAAGTCCCCACCTTCTCTCCAGGCCAGGCAGAATTTGCTCCAGGTGACTGTGGTTATCGGCCCGACTTCCCTCTCAATGTCCCCAGAAAGGAAGGCTGCACTGAGCCCACCCCACTCAGCACACCTTGGCTGGGATCCTGCTCCAGAGGGGGAGAAGAATGTGGGGCTGGTGGGCTCTTGCTTTTTTTTTTCTTTTTAAGGTTTATTTATTTATTTTAGAGAGAGAGAGAGAATCTCAAGCCCCCCTTGGGGCTTGAACTTACCACCCTGAAATCATGACCTCAGCTAAAACCAAGAGTTGGCCGCTTAACTGACTGAGCCACCCAGGTGCCTCGGTAGGCTCTTGATTTTGAGGAATCCGTCACCTTGGAGTCCAGACAGCCCCTGTTGTTCCTAAGTGGCACTGCCGTTCGTCCCCTGTGACCCACAGACACTGCTCCCACTCCTCCTGCCCTTGAATTATCCCTGCGGATTCCCAGCCTCGGCCCCCATTATGCCTACCTCACAGGGCACCTTCCTGGAGCTGCCTCCCACCCTCAGGATTCAATGAGATGAGACGTGGGAGGGCTTAACGACCAACAGGGTGATAGTAACAATAACTAATGCTTATTGAACACTTCCTCAGTACTTAGCACATTACATTAATCATACAATTTAGTTTTCCAACACGCGCAAATGTAGCTGCTCCCGGTACCCCACTTTGGACAGGTTATGGGCTGGTCCAGTCATACGACCAAGAGCAAGAACCAGAATCAGAACCCAGCTCCCCCAGCCTCAGCTCCACCTGATTCTAACTCTGAGTCATCTGAAAATCTCAGCATGCCTTGGGCCATCAATAACTCAAGTCCTGGCGGACACTGAATACGTGCTTTTCATGAAGGTAGTGGCTATGCATAGGTCTGCACATGGAAGTGTGTATTGTCAGACAAAACGGAGAGAGAACCTGCTGCAGTTCACAGGTTGGGGTTCAGCACCAGGAAAGCCACGGTTTGCTGTTGGCTGTGACTTCCTTGCTCCTACAGGAAACCCGTCACGACAGACCCTGTATGCTTCCCATGTGCTAGGCACCGTGCTATGGCAATTTCCGATTTCCATACCACCCTGGCGAGTTACATATTATTCCCCTCACTCTGCAGAAGAAGAAGAGAGACTCAAGAGTATGGCAGGCGTGTGTTATTTTTGTCTGCCTGAATCCTTTTTTTTCTTCTTCTGGTAATAGCACCTTGATGTCCCTTAGCATATACCCCTTTCCCTATATGCAGTCTTAGTGAAACTACAGACAAGCTTTTCCTTGCCAAGAGACAGGCATGTGATAAGGCATGGCCAACTGGACTCTCTCTCCTGGGGGTCTGATTGCTGAGAAGCGGGGGAGAGAGATGGAAAATGAGTTGGGCTGGTTCATTCCAGCATGTGCCAGAGGACAGAGCATCAGTTCCGAGAGCCTAGATCCTGGAAACGGCTGGTCCTCATCCTTTCCAAGACCCCTCCCTGCTCAGCCTATCTTTGATTACCTAAGTGACCCAAATCCTCTTCACATTGACCAGAGTCTATTTCTATTGCTCAAAACTCAAGCACCCTATGGGATGGAGGGGCTTCCGTTCATTCACCCATCCACCCAGCGGAGGGCTCCTGATCATCTTGTCTGTGCCCGGCTCTGTGCTGGGTGCTCAGGGCATGGCTGTGAGGTGGACAGAGACACTTTCTGTGATCACCAAAGGGAGTCATTTGTCAAACTCAGAATTATGTTTTTAGACCAGGGAACTTGTCCTGGGTCACACAGAGGACTATTCCATGGCTTGGTGTGGTGTCAAGATAGGTTAGCCCACATTTTGTACTATTTTATTGACCCGAATGCTTTGTTCACTTATTTTTCAAGTATTAGTCAACTGATGGTTTCCTTCACTGCACTAAACTATAATGTGGACAAGTGTCAGGTGTTTGAGACCATGAAAACAATTTCCTCAGACACTCTTCCATCCACTTGGCCCATCCATTTTTTCATGGGAACTTTGTGAGGAACAGTGAGGGTCAAAAGAGACCCCAGTGGAGAATCAGGAGACTTGGCTCAATTTGTGGATTTATCACAAAATTCCATCCTGATATTAGGTACATTGGTTCTCCTCTCTGTGAGTCTCAGTTTCTCTTTATGTAAGCCGAGAAATTGTTCAGATGACTTCAAATGCCTTTCTGTTTTGTTATTTTCTAAATATCTTCTGTCAGGGAGAAGCCTTCAGGATGAAGAGAGGAAAAAGCTGCTTCTCCTTGTGATTTAAGGCTCTGAATGGCATAAAAAGAGTTAAGCTTTGCAGCACTTTGCAACATTGATAAAAAAAAGTGTGTACTTTAATTTCTAATAAAAAAATCAAGCAGGTATGAATAGCAATAAAATTGCTCAAAAATTGTTCAAATTGAAGGGAAACAATTGGAAATGGATTTGGAAATATAATGTTTAGCTAAGCAAGCTATAATGTTCTGTTATTTTAATCAGCATTGTAAAGTAATTTAAATGATGGAGGAAGAGACTTTTATACTTTAATATATAATCACTTTTTTCAATGCATTCATCAAAAGGCATTTCATGTTAATGATTCTATGGTTGACGACAGACACCAGCAATAATGGTGCTCAGTTTCCAATTTATGTTTGGAGCATTTTAGATTTAACTTTTTTTTTTTTTCCTGCTCTTCCCTATTAGTCTTAAAGGAAAATTCCTGTAATTTTGGAAGAAAACATGTTACTAAAATTTTCAAAGATAAAAAAAAATGTTTTAGAGAGATATCTAGGACATTTCCCCAACACTATTTCTTCTATAGCACCAGAGAGTTGGGACAGAGCTCAGGGTTCATCCGAACAACTTACTTGCCGCCAGGTCCTTGAAACCCAAAAAGCATGAACGTGTCTCTTCCTTTACAAATCTCCAAAGAGAGGTGAAATTCTCTCATTCCATGGCCATTTTGCCTGTGATAAATAAATTCTCATTGATAATTAAAGATTCTTCATGAATAAATGGCAGAGAAAGATTCTTTCCTATTACTGAGTTTATGTCTATCGTTATCAAGTGACTTTTTCCAAAAGTTATTTTTAAAGAGTTGCTTGCAAATTTCTTGCTGCAGTCTGAATCTTTACTAAGTCCTCATGAGAGAAGGGAATATAAACAAGCTGAAAGGCTTGTTGCCATTTCCGGAATGGTAATGGTAAGAGCCCCCAAGATTGTGGGGCCTGACCTTACCCTTGCATGAACCCTCTTTCTGCCCCAAATAAAAGATGTTTTTGTGCCACCTGCCTTACTTCTGCCCCTATTGGTACTTGTTTGTTGAGGAAAATCTATCCACTCACTTATCCATCCACCCACACATCTACCCATCCATCCATTCTCCCATCCAGCTGCCCTCCATCTACCCAGCCACCCATCTATCTATCCATCTCTTCATCCATCCATCTCTCCATCTCTCCATCCATCTGTCCATCTCTCCAACCATCCATCTCTTCATCCATCCATCCATCTCTCCATTCATCCATCCTTCTCTTTATCCATCCATCCATCCTTCTCTTTATCCATCCATCCATCCATCCATCCACCCACCCATCCATCCATCTCTCCACCCACACTCATCTATCCATCCATCCATCTATCCATCCATCCATCCATCCACCCATCCATCCATCCATCCATCTCTCCATCTATTTATCTATCCATCCATCCATCCATCTCTACATCCATCCATCCATCCATCCATCCATCCATCCATCCATCCATCTATCTCTACATCCATCCATCCTTCTCTTCATCCATCCATCCATCCATCCATCCATCCATCCATCCATCCATCTCTACATCCATCCATCCTTCTCTTCATCCATCCATCCATCCATCCACTCATCCATCCATCCATCCATCTCCAGAGTTTCCCCACAATAAGAATAAATCATAGTCCTAGGTGTGTCCTTACAGCCATCTGAACACAATTTTCAAACTGGAGAGTTTCTAGTTTGGCTGTCCAGAAATATTTTCCAAAAAAGCAGTCTAGTTTTTGTCAGCTGAGCTGAGACCGTGGAATTAGGTTCAAACTGCTGAGGAGCTGGGGGAGGTTTGGTGACCAGCTTAGAGGAGGGGTCCAGGAGCCTGTTTTAGGTTGAGTCCACCTCACATGGAAGGTCTGGCAGCCACTCCTCTTTGGGCTGGGCAGTGAGGGGTCGGGAAGCAACAACAGACTCCGGATGGGCACTTGCAGCCACACACTACTTGTTGGTGTGGCAGGTTCCCTGAAAGCCACTCTGGGAGCACAAAGGGAGCGGTGGTGGGTCTGTGTGAATGCAGAGGTACAGTCAGCTGGGTCTGGAACAGAGCAAAGAGGCAGTGGGACAGGGAACTTTCACCTACTGTCTGCGAGTCCCTAAAACTCTCTGTGGCTCGGTTTGCACCCATGTAAATGCTAAATGTTAACAGGTCCTGTGTCATAGGCTGATTGTGGGAATTACATGAAGTAACAAGTATAAAGCCCTTAGCAGGGAGCCTGGTGAACAGTGGCTGCTCAATTGTGGGCTTCCCAGGAAGCCTGTGGGAAGGTGCGCTCGATGGTGGGGAATAGTGGTGAGTAAGTCAGTCTGGCTCCTGATGTCCTAGGGAGGGAGGCCTCCTGTCCCACCGTGAGGAGGTTGTGACTTGCCGGGGAGAGGAGACAAAGTGCACAAAGCAGCAATTGGAGGACACAGACAGAACATGGATTCCAATTCTACAGAGGGTAGGGAAGGTCACTCACGATGGAGGCATGGACACCAGTCAGCTGGAAAAATGTCCCATTTTACTAGTGATCAAATAATGCATGCCGCAGCATCAATAAGTCAACATTCTGTCTAAAATCTCCCAAAGATTAAAAAAAAAAAACCAACAACAACAGTCTAAACTGGGTTGGGGTAATTATGGGGAGATATCAGCAGGAGTGAAATTTGCTAGGACAGCGGCATAGCATCGGTGCATGTAATTTACACGATTCCGCTATGGTGTGCCCCGACTTTAGAAATCTCCCTTCGACCTAAGATGAGATTCGCTCATAGGAAGTTTCCCAAGATAGTTTAGCAACATATATTAAAGGCCTTAAAAATGAATGTTTGACCCAACAATTCCATTCTGGAGAATTTACCCTGGAAATCATCATACATGTCTGCAGACGCTTTGCGCAACAACGGGCACCTCAGTGTCTTGTCTAATAGAATTGATTGAACTGCCCAATAATGGTTGAGTCATTAAAAAATCATGGTATGCACCCACACACAGTGGAATACTATTGGACTATTAAAATGCAGAGCACAGCATAAGGAATGCAGCCAATGATATTGTAATGGTGATGTAATGTAACAGATGGGAGCTACACTTGTGGTGAACAGAGCATAATGTATCGACTTGTCAAATCACTAAGTTGTACACCTGAAACTAATGTAACATTGTGTGTCAGCTATACTCAGAAAAAAGATGTGATACACACGCACACACACACACACACACAAATGGAATATTACTCAGCCATAAAAAAAAAATCTTTCCATTTGTGACAACATAGATAGACCTAGAGAGTATAATGCAAGGTGGAGTAAATCGGACAGAGAAAGACAAATACTATATGATTTCACTTACATGTGAAATCTAAAAAACAAAACACGTGAACAAACACAGAAATTGACTCAAATACAAAGAAGAAACTGGTGGTTGCCAGAGAGGAGGTTGGGAGCGTTGGGTGAAACAGATAAATGGGATCAAGAGGTACAAATTTTCAGTTATATAATAAATAAGTCATGGGGAGGTAAAGTACCACATAGGAAATATATTCACTAATATTGTAATCACATTGTATGGTGACAGATGGTGACTACACTTGTCATGGTGAGCATTGATTTACATACAGAATTGTCACCTCACTATGTTGTACACCTGAAACTGCTATAACATTGTATGTCAACATTGTATGTCAACTCTACTTAAGTAATAAGAATTCTTTTTTTTTTTAAGTTTTTTTTTTTTATTCATTTGAGAGAGAGACAGGCAGAGAGAGGACAAGCAGGGGGAGTGGGAGACAGAGAAGCAGGCTCGCTGCTGAGCTGGGAGCCCGATGTGGGGCTCGATCCAAGGACCTGGAGATCATAACCCGAGCTGAAGGCAGACACTTAACCATCTGAGCCACCCAGGTGCCCCTAGAATTCTTTTTTAAATGGAGAAATGTTCATAATGAGAAAAGTTATAAAACAGTAAAGAAAATGGAATTAAAAAAGGAATATATATATGATATTGCCTATTATCTATGTATGTATGCATATGTATATATGTATCTGTTATCTATCTATCATCTATCTATCTATCATCTATCTATTTATCTATCTATTATCTATCTATCTATCTATCATCTATTTATCATCTATCTATCTATCTATCTATCTATGCATTTCCTGGGAAACACTATACAATATTATAGTACTGTCATTAGTCATTTCTAAATTGTTATTTTTTTAAATTTTTTTGTAAAATAGTCTACATTCACTTTTTTTTCTATTTCATCTCAAAAATCATGGCTTTATATTGACTTTTATATTTAGAAAGAAAAATGGCCAGTAGATGTTATTTCCAATTAAAAATGGATCTCCATGCTTTATAATATTTAATGTTGTAATTTGGTTTAAAAGAAGTAGTTTCCAACTTAAAAAAATCATGGTCATGGTCTTCCAGAGAAGGAAGAGGAAGTCCATGAGCAAGAGAAACTGACCAGGCTGGGCGGGGGGATGAGAGGGCCCTGCACTGGGCTTGGTCCTCCTTCCAGAAGCTGGCGGATGGAAGACAGGAGTGGACAGATGTTAAAGCATGTGTTAGCTCTCACTCAGTTTACCCACAGAATCTTTAGCTCCAGTCAGAGAAGATTAGACATAAGACACATATCCCAGTCATGTAGCCTCTTTCTTTGGGGTATAGCTATTCCTTTTGTTGGGATTTTTCTATTCAAATATGAGTATTTTTTTATTAAACTGTATGATTTCCATAAGAAAAAAAAAAACCATTTGCCTAACACATTGGGATATTCTTTAGCAATTTGACATTCATTATAAATAATATATACAAATAATAAATACATAAGTATTTACTTTTATGTACCCAAATCTTCAGAGTTTTTCTTGTTTCCATGTCTGTGTTCATTTTTATATTTACCACAATCATCCCACATATAGATTCATATTTTAAAGTAGCTTTATAATTTTCAAGTCCATTTCTGTGTGGGTTGGGGTGTGTGTTTGGGATGAGAGAGGAATCCAACCATTTTTAAAAATTAAATGATTGCAGTTTGTCTGAGAACTATGTATGGAGTTATTCTTCTGGTACTTGTTGACTTGACATTTTTAACTTTATACTGAGTGGTATTCTTTCATGTATTAAATCAATATTTAAAAAGCACCTATCACATCCCTGGCACAATGTTAGGCTCCTTTTGGGGCTTTCCTTTGTTTAATTGATTTGTCCATTTTTTTTCCCTGATGCCACACTCTTTTAGTGATATTTGATTTAAAGTATAATTTAATATGTGATACTCGAAAGTCCACTTGATCACTAGTCTATTTTTAAAAAATTTCATCTTAATTCCTGCCAGTGAATTCTTCCAAGATAACCTTAAAATCACTTTGTCAGTTTTCCAATGAAACAAAATAAACTAACTTAAAAAATTTGATAATAACCATATCACATCCTCTCCAAAGAAAATAATACATTTTCCCAGCCCATAATTTATGTCTCTTAGTACGATGTGTCAAGTGCTCACAGATTTTTAGGTGCTTTAGAGTTTACCTCACTTTGTCCTAAGAACAGATTAAAGGGTAAAAACGATTATCCTAATGCTACATAGCAGGAGAGTGAGGCACAGAGAGGTTAAGCAACTTGCCTAGGCTCACACAGCAGCTCGCTGTGGCATGCAGGATTGTGACGCTGGTGGTCAGATGCCCAACATCCCGCACGGACACACTTGGAACAAGCCTGACACTTAGTGAGTACCACTGGCCGTGGCATTCAAGGTTTTCAGGGAATCACCTCAGGATAGCCAGCAGTCAGTGGGGATTAGAGACAAGCCACAGCGGGATTTCTTTCCCAAGGGGACCACAGAGGGTGGAGGTGATGGGCTTAGATATTTGCTTTTAACAGAGGCTGTTCTCCCCAACATGTGGCTGACATAAGATTAAAAGGATCTTGTATGAAGCAAAGTCCCAGTCTGGAACTGCATAACGCATACTTGTCCCATCATATATATGAGAAAGCCAGTCCATACTTGGGGTATGAGAAAATGCTTGGAGAGAAAACAGAGTAGGAGCGACAATCACAGCAGGAGATGCTTTTTCTTTTGAATTCCTCCCTTCTATCAGCTCCATGACGCCTGTCTGCCCCACATAAGGCACTGGGGAGAAGAGGCGCATAGCAGGACCCCAATTTTAGGAGGAGCCCTCCTGTATGTGTCTGCTCTATCATTCAAAGGTTGTGATGACAGTGGTGGACAAACAGATAGCAAAAATACCACCCCCTACCTACTGTCTCCATGTGTCTTGCTAGCTTTGATTTATACAGTTATTTTCATGACATTTTCATGAAACTCCCAAAACTGTCTGGTCGACGTGCTAAATGCACTTGAAGAAGGCATACAACTTTCCCATGCTCCAGGGATATATAATATCACCATGGTGTCTGCAGCATTGTTTGTGTCACCCGAGAGTTGGCTTGGTGTCTGTTCATAGAAAAGGGGATAAATGGAATGTGGTTGTATGGATGGTGGAATACCATGTGGTAATGAAAAGGCATTCAGTTGGCACCAAAACCAATGTTGGATGATAAAAATACAAAATAGATTATATTGCCATGCTGTATTATTCATTTACATATTTATTACATATGTATATAATGTATGTATATATGTATGCCATATATATTATAGATATATTATAGATATATATTATAGATATAGTATAGATTTATGATAATACACATTTAGAAATTTATTTCTAAAATGTAGCACATAATGAATGTAACATAGCAGAAATGCTATTTTTTTTAATAAATAAAATATTTATAAATAAGTCTGGAGGAGAGAGACCGGGAAAGGAATGTATTAATACGGGATGGTATTGCTAACACTTAGGTCTGACTGTGATTGAATAAAGGGTATTGGACTTACCCTCCCACCATATACAGCTACAAAACTGGAGGAAATTTATGAAGCATCTGTTTTCATACATCAGAGCGGAGCTCTGTGTTTACCCAGTTTCCACTGGGGGAGGTACTTCCAGCCTTGTAAACATCACAGGGATGCAGTCGAGAGCCACATGTGGACACATGTTGCACGGTATGAATTCTTCTTCTTCTTCTAAATGTGTCATCTGGTTTTTGTTCCTCTTTTACTTGTTTAGTCTTCTTTTGGTTTAATTGATTATAGATAGCATTTATTGCCTTCTATGGCTTTTTAGCCATACTTCTTTTATTATTTTAGGGGTTAACCTGGGGATTATATGATGTATTCTTAGTTCATCCCAGTCTACTCTGAATTAAGATTATGCCACTTCACACAGTGAAGATACCCTTCCAATAGTACACTTTTATTCTCTTCTCCTTTGAGCTGAGGTTATTACGTAGTTTACTTTTATATGTTATAAACCCAAGACATTGTTATTATGTTCAATTTAAACCATTCAATGTCTTACAAAGAAGCTATAAAAGGATAAAAGTGTCTTTTAGATGGACATTATTTCTTTCCCACCTTCTTTTATCTAAAGTAAGTTTCTGTCATCTCCCTTCTGCCAAATTCCTTGAAGGTGGTGAAATAGTTTGCCATATATGTCTTTATTTGGCCCCACTTTCCAAGGATATTTTCACTGGACATAGGATTCTACATTGATTTATTTTTATTGAGCATTGAAAACATGTCATGCATTGCACTATGGCTTGTATTGTTTCGGATGAGAAATTAACAATACTCGTATCTTTGTTCTCTTGTAGTTAAAAGGGTCTTTTGGCTGCTTTTCAGATTTTTTTCTTTATAAATACTGTCACAATTTGATTGTAATGTGTTGAGGTGTAACTTCCTTTGTGCTTATCCTGTTTGTAATTTGTTGAGGTTCTTTTATCTCTGTGTTGATACTGCTCATCAGATTCAGAAATCTTTTAATCATAATTTTTTTCCAAAATTTTTTTCTATCCTGGTCTGTCTCCCCTTCTGATACCTCAGTTACACATCTTTGATGCCACCTGATTAAACTACTTAGGTCTCTGAGTCTCTATTCACTGTTCAGTCTTTCCTTACTTAGGGCTTCTGCTGGCTCATCTTCAAATTCACTGAATTTTCTTCTACACTCTTTAATGTATTGTTAATCCCATCTAGTAAAATTTCTTTTCAGATATATTATTTTTTCTATTCTAAAATTTCCACTTGGTACTTCTTTTTTTTTTACAGTTTTCATTTTTCTGCTGAAATTTCCTATTTTTTCACTCATTAGATTCAAAATTTCTTTTAAGTCCTTAACCACATCTATAGTACCTGCTTTCAAGTTCTTGTTTTCTAAGTTCAATAATAGTGTCATCTTAGGGTCTATTTCTATAGAAGTTTTATTTTTCTTGGATATAAGCCAAATTTTCCTTCTTCTTTTCATATATAGTAATTTTAAAATTGTGCTAGTTATTATGAATGCTATGTATTTCAGAATTTTTTTCATCTTCCTCTAAAGAGTGTTGAGATTTGTTGATAGTTAATTCCCTAGAAGATGAATTTGATCATGTGAGGACTTGCTTTTAGGCTTTTATAGGATGGGATTGCTGTGTCCTTACTCTGAGGTTGAAATATCTTACTCTGAAGATGTGGCTTTGAAGGGATCTCAGTTGAATAGCTGGAATGTGGTCTCCATCTGGCTGTCCAAAACTCCTGCCATATGAAATCTCTATTCAGGTCATGTTCTCTTTTGCAGCTTGTTTCTTTCTTTCTTTCTTTCTTTCTTTCTTTCTTTCTTTCTTTCTTTCTTTCTTTCTTTCTTTCTTTTTCTTTCTTTTTCTTTCTTTCTTTTTCTTTCTTTCTTTCTTTCCTCCTTCTTTCCTTCCTTCCTTTTTTTTCTCTTCTTTCTTTCTTTTCTTTCTTCTTTCTTTCTTTCTTTCTTTCTTTCTTTCTTTCTTTCTTTCTCTCTCCCTTCCTTCCTTCTTTCCTTCCTTCCTTCTCTCTCTCTCTTTCTTTTTCCTTCCTTCCTCCCTCTTTCTTTCCCCTTCCTTCCTTCCTTCTTTCCTTCCTTCTTTCTTCCACTTGCAAAGTTACACCACACACACTACCAGCTTAGTATTCAGACAAAAGCTCAAGGAGATTGCTATGCAGATTAATTGAACTTACTTCCTATTTAGTATCCTATGTTGTAAGTTCCAGCCATGAAAGCTGTTTCAAACTTTAATCTGAAAGGAAGATATTGTCAGACTCAGTAAATAAGGAATATCTAACTGTATGCTATGACAAGAGAAACACTTGACATATAGAGAGACACATAGGTTAAAAGTAAAAGGATAGGAAAATATGTGCCATGCTAATAGTAAGCATAAAAAAGCTAGTGTGCCTGTATTCTTCTCAGACACAGAGATTTGAAGAAAAGGATATTATCAAAGTTAAAGAGGTCATTTAATGATGATAAATGAGGTGGTTCATTAAGGAAAGTACCAGTGTTAAAAGTATATAGGCCTGATAACAAAGTTTTCAAGCACAAAGGAAAACTTCACAAAATGAGAAAGAAAAAAAAAAGATAAATTTACAATTATAGCTAGAGATTTCAAGACTCCTGTCTCAGTAATAGGTAGAACAAGTAGATGAAATCAGGAAATTTGATCAACACTATTAACCAACTTGACCTATTTGACATTCATAGAATGTGACATCCAATAACCTCATAACCTGTTCAAGTGCACACGAAACATTCACCAGGATGAGACATAAGATAGACAAGAACACAAGAAGATAATGTACATTTCAAAAAATTAAAATCATAGAGTATTTTCTTTGATCCCATGAAATAAATGTAGCAAATAAATAACAAAAAATTGGGAAAAATTATTACGTATCTGGAAACAAACTACATGCTTCTAAATAACCTACTAGTCAAAACAAAAAAAAAAAATCACCATAGAAAAAGGCAAATATTTTAAAATAATAATGGAAATACAACATATTAAATTGTATGGCATATGGCTAAAGCAGGGCTCAGAGGAAAATGTATTGCCTTAAAGGCTTATATTAAAAAAGAAAGTAACAAAATTTAATGCACTAAACTTGCTACTTAAAAATTTAAGAAAAATAAATTAAACCTATATAAATAGAAGGAAGGGAAAATGAAGATTATAGTAGACATCAGTGAATAGAAATTAACAAACAGTAAATGCAATACAATAAATAAAATAAAAGGTACTTTTCCTTAAAAGATTAATGAAATGATAAATACCTAACTAGACTAATTAAAAGCAGAAGGGAGAAAACACAAATTTTCAGAACAAAGGTGATATAATTAAAGATCATACAGACATTAGAAGGATAAGGGAATACTATGGATAACTCTGCCTCTACAGTTTAGCAGTTTTGATGGAGTTGAAAAATACACTGAAAGACACAAATTACCACAATTAACCCAACAAAATAGCCATATGTCTGTGAAAGAAATTGAATTTGTAATTAAAACCTTCCTACCAGAAGCCCCCAAGTATCTAACAGATTCACTGGTGAATTTTATAAAGTGTTAATAAAGAAATAATACCAATATTACACAAGTTCTTTGAGAAAGTAGAGAAGAAAAGAATATGTCATAGCTCTTTTGATGGACCTAGCTTAATACTAATACAACAACCAAACAAGGGCATTAAAAAAAGAAGAATAAAATTATGGACCATTTTTTTTATGAACATAGATGCAAAAGTTCTTAACAAAATAAGAACAAGTTAAGAAGGATAATACATCATAACTACGTTGATTATTTAAAGAATTCAAGGTTGGTTTAACATTCAACTTAATCTAATTCACCAGGTTTACCAGTATAAAGGAGAAAAAAATCATATGATAATCTCAATAAATACAGAAAAAGCATTTGCTAATTTCCCATACCTGACCTTAAAAAAAAATCTCTTTGCAAATTAAGAATATAAGGAATATTTCTCAATCTGATAAAGAGTTCTCCTCAATATCAAAAACAATGAAATAATATTCTTTGTTATAGTGGAGGGTCCATCAATGTCATAGGAGAAAAAGAAAGAAAAAGTACCAAATTTGAAATGGAAGAAATAAAACCATAATTATTCACAGCTATAGAATTATCCATGTAGAAACCCTAAACGAATCTATAAGTAATTAGAAGCAATAATTTAGTAAAGTTATTAGAGACAAGGTCAATGCTGGAGAATCAGGTGTGTTTTTATGTATCAGCAGGGAACAACTGGAAAGTAAAATGTAAAAATACTATATACGGTAAAATTAAAAAAATAAGGAAATATGTGTAAGTCTTCAACACTGAAAAGTACAAAGAATGCTGTGAGAAATTTAAAAAGACCTAGGTAAATGAAGAGAAATGAAGATACTTGGTATTGCTAAGATGTCCTGTACCCCAAAGCTGAGTCAATACCATATACATCTAAATCCCAGCACACTTTTTTTAGACTCAAGCTGAGTCTAAAATTTATATTGAAGTCTAAAGTACCCAGAATGATAAAAAACAATATTAAAGGTGAAAAAAAAGTGGGTACTTACACTACTTGATTTTAAGACTGCCTATAAAACTACCATAATCAAGACAGTTTGTATAGGTGCAAAATGGACACATATATTAAGGAAACGGAATACAGAGTTTGATTCAGAAATACAGAGTTGACCATGACAGACTATGGGCTCTGAGAAACAAACCGAGGGTTTTAGAGGGGAGGGGGTGGGGGGATGGGTTAACCCAGTGATGGGTATTAAGGAGGACACGTATTGAATGGAGCAGTGGGTGTTATATGCAAACAATGAATCATGGAACACTACATCAAAAACTAATGATGTACTGTATGGTGACTAACATAACATAATAAAATAAAATTAAAAAACCCCCAGAAATACAGAGTTGAATACAGACATTTATTTACACAGTTGAATTTTGAAAAAAAGCTACAAGGCATTTCAACAGGAAAGGAAAATATTTTCAGCCAAATAATGCTAAAACAGAGGGATAAACGTATTGAAAAAAATGACTTTCAAACTCTACCTGAAATCACACACAAAAAATAAGTTGTGGTAGATCGTAGATCTAAATGTAAAAGTAAAAACTGTAAGACACTTAGGAATAAATAGAAGAGAATATCTCATTGACCTTTGGGTAGTCAAACATGTCTTAGATATGATATAGAAAATGCAACCGTAGTAGAGTGTCTTAGTCAGCTTAGACTGATATAACAAAATACCATAGACTGGGTGGCCTAGGCAACAGACATTCATGTGTCATAGTTCTGGAGGCTGGAGGTCCCAGATCAGGGTGCCAGCACAGTCAGGTTCTAGTGAGAACCTTCCTCCTGGTTTATAGATGGGTCTTCTCACTGTGTTCTCACACAGATAATAAAGAGCTCTGGTATGATATCTCTTACTCTTCTTATAAGGGCACTAATCCCAACAATGGGGGGCTCCACCCTCATGACCTCATCTAATCCTAATTACATTCCAAAGGCTCTATTTCCAAAAACCATCACACTGGGAGTTCGGGCTTCAACATACATGAATTCCGGGGTGGGTGCACATTCATTCTTAACATGGAAAAAACTGATAATTTAGACCTGATCTGAATGAAAAGCTTCCGCTTACAAAAGACACCATTAAAAAAGAATTGTTACACTGGAATTATACTCAGTAATAAAAAAAAAATCAATTATTGAGCCTGAGATGTAAGATCTGGATCTCTACAAACAGAATATCGCAGGCGGTTGGTTTCGAGGTACGAAGCGGAGAGCCGTGATCCTGCAGGCAGGTATCGGAGGATAAACGGCGGCGGGAGGGTGCCTGGCCGTGGGGATCCTACACCGCCGGTGAGTGACAACCTCGCGCGCTGCGGATGGGCACAGACTCGCAGACCGGTAGCGTCGGGAAAGGACTTTAGGGCAGCCCCCGGGGTGGAGGACCAGACCGGCGGGGTCACGTGCACACGAACCACAGCCCCCCAGACAGAAACCGGAGCGACGGTCACACGCACGCGAACTGCAGCCTCCCAGACAGAAACCCGCTGCGCCAGGGTCCTGCCGGTGAACTGCAACCTCCGGGGTGGGAACCCTGAGCGGCGGAGTCGCAGGCGCGCAAACTGGGAGCGGCTGGCGGTTTTAGAAGCACAAAGGGCAGAGACTTGCCCCGACCTGGAGGCAGGACTGGGAGCGCTACGGAGGGTCGCACAACCCAGGCTGCTGCAGTTTATAGCAGCACGGACAGAAACGGAGACGGTGTGGCCTGGAGAGCTCACTGAAGAACAGACTGCGGTCTCTCTGCTCTGAGGCAGAGGGTTGGAAATGGTCTCTTCTGCTCTGACTTGCGGAAGAGACGTTGAAAGCCACCAGAGAAAGGCGCCAAAGAACAAAAGCCCCAAAGACTGATTCCCGCTGAGCCCATCGCCCGCCACAGGGGTGCAGGGCAACTCCGCCCAAACAAGGTTGCCTGAGTCACAGCGCGGCAGGCCCCTCCCGCAGAAGACAGGCTGGGAAAACAAGAGGCCAGCAACCCTAAGGTCCCAAGAAAACAGGTGCATCTTGCTTGGGTTCTGGTCAATAATTTGGACTCTATCCATTCCCTCAAACACCCATCAACAGAATGACTAGGAGGAGGAGCCCCCAAAATAGAAAAGACTCAGAGATTATGACTTATGCTGCAGATTTACAAATGGATGCAGATATAACCAAGATGTCAGAGATGGAATTCAGACTAGCAATTGTGAAGACGATGGCTAGAATGGAGAAATCAATTAATGGCAACATAGAGTCTCTAAGGGCAGAAATAAAAGGGGAATTGGCAGAACTTAAAAATGCTATCAATGAGATCCAATCGAATCTAGATAATCTAACAGCTAGGGTAACTGAGACAGAAGAGAGAATAAGCGATCTGGAAGACAGTATAATAGATAAAAAGGGAAAAGAGGAGGCCAGGGATAAACAACTCAGAATCCATGAAAATAGAATCAGAGAAATAAGTGACACCATGAGGCATTCCAGTGTCAGAATCATTGGAATCCCGGAGGGAGTGGAGAGAGAGAGAGGGCTAGAAGATGTATTTGAGCAAATCGTAGCTGAGAACTTCCCTAATCTGGGGAATGAAACAAACATTCGAGTCCTAGAGGCAGAGAGGACCCCTCCTAAGATCAAGGAAAACAGGCCAACGCCCCGGCATGTAATAGTAAAACTTGCAAATCTTAGAACCAAGGAAACCATCTTAAGGGCAGTTAGGGGGAAGAGATTCCTCACGTACAGAGGGAGGAACATCAGAATAACGTCAGACCTATCCACAGAGACCTGGCAAGCCAGAAAGGCCTGGCAAGACATATTCAGGGTACTAAATGAGAAGAACATGCAGCCAAGAATACTTTATCCGGCAAGGCTTTCATTTAGAATGGATGGAGAGATGCAGAGCTTCCACGACCGGCAGAAGTTGAAAGAATATGTGACCACTAAGCCGGCCCTGCAAGAAATATCAAGGGGGGTTCTATAAAAGGAGAAAGACCCCAAGAGTGATCTACAACAGATATTTACAGGGACAATCTATAAAAACAACGTCTTCACAGGCAACACGATGACAATTAATTCATATCTTTCAATAATCACTCTCAACGTGAATGGCCTAAACACTCCCATAAAACGGCACAGGGTTGCAGATTGGATAAAAAGACAGGACCCATCCATATGCTGTCTACAAGAGACTCATTTTGAACCTAAAGATACATCCAGACTGAAAGTGAAGGGATGGAGATCTATCTTCCATGCCAGCGGACCTCAAAAGAAAGCTGGGGTAGCAATTCTTATATCAGATAAATTAGATTTTAAACTAAAGTCTGTAATAAGAGACACAGAAGGACACTATATCATTCTTAAAGGGTCTATCCAACAAGAAGATCTAACAATTGTAAATATCTATGCCCCCAACATGGGAGTAGCCATCTACATAAGCCAACTGTTAACCAAAATAAAGAGTCATATTGATAACAATACGTTAATTGTAGGAGACCTCAATACTCCACTCTCAGCAATGGACAGGTCATCTAAGCAGAAAATCAACAAGGAAACAAGAGCTTTGAATGATACATTGGACCAGATGGACCTCATAGATATTTACAGAACATTCTACCCTAAAACAACAGAATACTCATTCTTCTCGAGCGCACATGGAACTTTCTCCAGAATAGACCATACACTGGGTCACAAATCAGGTCTCAACCGATACCAAAAGATTGAGATTATTCCCTGCATATTCTCAGACCACAATGCTCTAAAACTGGAACTCAATCACAAGAAAAAATTTGGCAGAAATTCAAACACTTGGAAGCTAAAGACCACTCTGCTCAAGAATGTTTGGGTCAACGAAGAAATCAAAGAACTTAAACAATTCATGGAAATCAATGAGAATGAAAACACATTGGTCCAAAACCTATGGGATACTGCAAAGGCGGTCCTAAGGGGGAAATACATAGCCATCCAAGCCTCACTCAAAAAAATAGAAAAATCCCGAATTCACCAACTAACTCTACACCTTAAAGAACTAGAGAAAAAGCAACAAACGATGCCTAAGCCACGCATTAGAAGAGAAATAATTAAAATTAGAGCAGAAATCAATGAATTAGAAACCAGAAACACAGTAGATTGGATCAATGAAACTAGAATTTGGTTCTTTGAAAGAATTAATAAGATTGATAAACCACTGGCCAGACTTATCCAAAAGAAGAGAGAAAGGACCCAAATTAATAAAATTATGAATGAAAGGGGAGAGATCATGACCAACACCAAGGAAATAGAAACAATTATTAGAAATTATTATCAACAACTATATGCCAATAAACTGAGCAATCTGGATGAAATGGAGGCCTTCCTGGAAGCCTATAAGCTGCCAAGACTGAAACAGGAAGAAATTGACAACCTGAATAGGCCAATAACCAGTAATGAGATTGAAGCAGTGATCAAAAACCTCCCAAAAAACAAGAGTCCAGGGCCTGATGGATTCCCTGGGGAATTCTACCAAACATTCAAAGAAGAAATAATACCTATTCTACTGAAGCTGTTTCAAAAAATAGAAACAGAAGGAAAGCTTCCAGACTCATTCTATGAGGCCAGCATTACCTTAATCCCCAAACCAGGCCAAGACCCCATCAAAAAGGAGAATTTCAGACTGATATCCCTGATGAATATGGATTCCAAAATCCTCAACAAAATCCTAGCTAATAGGATCCAACAATACATTAAAAGGATCACCCACCACGACCAAGTGGGATTTATCCCCGGGATGCAAGGGTGGTTCAACATTCGCAAATCAATCAATGTGATAGAACACATTAATAAGAGGAGGGAGAAGAACCATATGGTCCTCTCAATTGATGCAGAAAAAGCATTTGACAAAATACAACATCCTTTCCTGATTAAAACTCTCCAGAGTATAGGGATAGAGGGAACATTCCTCAAGCTCATAAAATCCATCTATGAAAAACCCACAGCGAATATCATCCTCAATGGGGAAAAGCTGAGAGCCTTTCCCTTAAGATCAGGAACACGTCAAGGGTGCCCACTCTCACCACTGTTGTTCAACATAGTACTAGAAGTCCTAGCAACAGCAATCAGACAACAAAAAGAAATAAAAGGTATTCAAATTGGCAAAGAAGAAGTCAAACTCTCTCTTTTCGCAGACGACATGATACTTTATGTGGAAAACCCAAAAGACTGCACCCCCAAATTACTAGAACTCATCCAGCAATTCAGTAATGTGGCAGGATGCAAAATCAGTGCACAGAAATCAGTTGCTTTCTTATACACTAACAACGCAACTGCTGAAAGAGAAATTAAAGAAACGATTCCATTTACAATAGCACCAAAAACCATAAGATACCCCGGAATAAACCTAACCAAAGAGGTAAAGGATCTATACTCTAGGAACTACAAAACACTCATGAAAGAAATTGAAGAAGACACAAAAGGATGGAAAAATATTCCATGCTCATGGATCAGAAGAATAAACATTGTTAAAATGTCTATGCTACCCAGAGCAATCTATACCTTCAATGCCATCCCGATCAAAATTCCAATGACATTTTTCAAAGTGCTGAAACAAACAATCCTAAAATTTGTATGGAATCAGAAAAGACCCTGAATCGCCAAGGAGATGTTGAAAAAGAAAAACAAAGCTGGGGGCATCACGTTGCCCGATTTCAAGCTATATTACAAAGCAGTGATCACTAAGACAGCATGGTACTGGCACAAAAACAGACATACAGACCAATGGAACAGAATAGAGAACCCAGATATGGACCCTCAACTCTATGGTCAAATAATCATTGACAAAGCAGGAAAAAACATGCAGTGGAAAAAAGACAGTCTCTTCAATAAATGGTGCTGGGAAAATTGGACAGCCACATGCAGAAGAATGAAACTCAACCATTCTCTAACACCATTCACAAAGATAAACTCAAAGTGGATGAAAGACCTCAATGTGAGACAGGAATCCATCCAAATCCTAGAGGAGAACATAGGCAGTAACCTCTTTGACATCGGCCACAGCAACTTCTTTCAAGATACATCTCCAAAACCTAGTGAAACAAAAGCAAAAATGAACTTTTGGGACTTCATCAAGATAAAAAGCTTCTGCACAGCAAAGGAAACAGTCAACAAAACAAAGAGGCAACCCACAGAATGGGAGAAGATATTTGCAAATGACACTACAGATAAAGGGCTGGTATCCAAAATCTATAAAGAACTTCTCAAACTCAACACCCAAAAAACAAATAATCAAGTCAAAAAGTGGGCAGAAGAGATGAACAGACACTTCTCTGAAGAAGACATACAAATGGCTAACAGACACATGAAAAAATGTTCATCGTCATTAGCCATCAGGGAAATCCAAATCAAAACCACACTGAGATACCACCTTACACCAGTTAGAATGGCAAAAATGGACAGGGAAAGAAACAACAAATGTTGGAGAGGTTGTGGAGAAAGGGGAACCCTCTTACACTGTTGGTGGGAATGCAAGTTGGTACAGCCACTTTGGAAAACAGTGTGGAGGTTCCTCAAAAATTTAAAAATAGAGCTACCGTATGACCCAGCAATTGCACCACTGGGTATTTACCCCAAAGACACAGATGTAGTGAAAAGAAGGGCCATATGCACCCCAATGTTCATAGCAGCAATGTCCGCAATAGCCAAACTGTGGAAAGAGCCGAGATGCCCTTCAACAGATGAATGGATAAAGAAGATGTGGTCCATATATACAATGGAATATTACTCAGCCATCAGAAAAGATGAATACCCAACTTTTACATCAACATGGATGGGACTGGAGGAGATTATGCTAAGTGAAATAAGTCAAGCAGAGAAAGTCAATTATCATATGGTTTCACTTATTTGTGGAACATAAGGAACAACATGGAGGACATTAAGAGAAGGAAGGGAAAAATGGGCGGGGGGAATTGGAGGGAGAGATGAACCATGAGAGACTATGGACCTGAGAAACAAACAGGGTTTTAGAGGGGAGGGGGGAGGGGGGATTGGTTAGCCCGGTGATGGGTATTAAGGAGGGAACGTACTGCATGGAGCACTGGGCGTTATACGAAAACAATGGATCGTGGATCACTACATCAAAAACTAATGATGTATTGTATGGTGACTAACATAACATAATAAAACTAAAAAAAAATGAATTATTGATACACACAGAATCTTGGATAAATCTCCAAGAGAGGCAGATGAAAGAAATCAAACTCAAAAAGTTATATACTGTCCATTTCTATGGCATTCTTGATGAAAACAATAATGACAGAGAACAGATTGAAGGTTGCCAGAGGTTAGGAGTGGGGAACATGGGATTACAAAGGGATAGCAATGAGAGGGTTTTATGGGGTGGTGGAACTGTTCTGCGTCCTGCATGGAGTGGTGGTTACAGGAATCTGTGTATGTTTTAATTAATTAATTTAGAGAGAGTGGGGGGAGGGGCAGAAGGAGAGGGAGAGAGAGAATCTTAAGCAGGTTCGATGCCCAGCATGGAGCCCAACATGGGGCTCGATCTCATGACCCCGAGATCATGATGCAAGCCAAAATCAAGTTGGATACTTAACCGACTGACCCACCCAGGCACCCCTCTATATATGTTTTAATAGCCATAGAACTGTACAACCAGCAGAAGTCAATTTTACTGCATGTAAATAAAAAATAGAAAATATTTGGCAACTATAGAGTGGGAGAAAAGATTTTGCAATATATATGTCTATATAAAAGAACTGGTGTTCAGACTATATGAGGAGCTCATACAACTCAATAAAAAGAAGACATCTCAATAAAAAATGGACAAAGCATGTGAACAAATACTTCAAAAAGGAAGATATTGGCATGACCAATAAGCATATGAGAAAGTGACCAATGCCGGTAGTTATCAGGGAAATGCAGAATAAAATCATATTTGGAGAGGTGTGCACACCCACTAGAGGAATTCATTAGAATGCTTAAAATTTAAAAGACAGTCGATGCTAAATGCCAGTGAGGACACAGAGGGCAAAGCTCACAGGGATGCTGATAAATGTAAATGGTACAACCACTTTAAAGATTTTATTTATTTATGTGACAGAGAAAGACACAGCGAGAGAGGGAACACAAGCATGGGGAATGGGAGAGGGAGAAGCAGGCTTCTGGCGGAGCTGGGAGCCCAATGCGGGGTTTGATCCCAGGACCCTGGGATCATGACCTGAGCCGAAGGCAGACGCTTAACGACTGAGCCACCCAGGCACCCCGGTACAACCACTTTAGAAAGCAGTTTGCTAATTTCTCAGAGAATAAACGTACACTCTGACACAGTAGGTCCACTCCCAGCCTTTCCCTCGAGGGGAATCATCATACGTGTCCACAGAAGACTTGCACCAGAGTGGTAATGGCAACTTTATTCGTCATTGCCCCAAGCTGGAAGCAACCCAAATGTCCATCAAAATACAACAGATAAAGAAACTGAGGCAAATTCATACAACACAATAAAACTTGGCCATGACAATGGATAACTATCGGTGCCCACAACAGAGCTAGAGAAACGCTGCTTGAAGTGGAAGAAGCCAGGTGCAGAGAGCACCTTCTATAGGATCCCATGTATTTGGAGTTAAGCCAATATGGTGACAGAGGTCAGGATAATTTGGTTGCTTGAGTGGGTGGGAGGGCAGGCATTGTCTGGCAAGGAGCACAAGGGAACTTTCTGAGCTGACAGAAATGTTCTATATCTTCCAATAGGGATGTGGATTATACATGTGCGTGTACTTACCAAAACTCATCCATCCAAACATATACTTATGTACCTTTTGTTATACGCAAATTATGGCTCCACTAAAATAAAATGAAACACGTGCCTATGGGGAAGATGGCCTTAAGGATGTAGGGAGGTGGGCTGATACTACAGTAACTATATACACGGGGGCCTTGTCTGGACTTAGCATGCCAAGGCGCCCAGCCCTGAGTGCCATCCAACTGTTCCCCAGCTCCCTTCCCAAGCTTGATCTCACCCTGCCCCAATGCCATCCTTCTTCCCTGCTCGCAAGAGCATGTAGCATCAGTCCCTCATTGTAGTTGCTTCTTCTAAGGGGCTGGGAAGCTTGGGAAGGGGGTAAGGTGGTGTGCAGGGGGTGGGGAGGGGGCACGGCGGGGGAGGGGAAGAGGGCCTCCACCTGCTCCCTTGGTTTGGCTTCTGGCTGCCCTGAAGATGAGCTCTAAACCCAGGTAGCTGCCAGGAGCCCCAGGACCTGCTCAAAGGGGTCTATGGATGCCCTTGAGAATAATTCTGCAGGTGCAGGGGGAGAGAGAGGTGGCATTTTCCTCCCTCTGCATTCGTATCACCCCATTTTTGTTTTTTAAATATGATTTTTACCCTTAAACTCCAGAGGCTCAGAAAGGCATCCCTGTCTCAGGAGCTTACCATTCTGAGGTTCCCCACACCTGCCTACCCCCGCTCTGCGTGCACAGAGCCTGTAATGGAGAGGTCTTCCTTATCCCTTTAGCGGAAAAAAAAAAAAAAAAGCAAAGGAATGCATTTTTTCCTTCCCCCTTCTCCTTCTGCTCTACTGACCTTTTGCTTAGCTTTTTGCTAATGTCATTTTCACTCTTGGTTGGGCTTTCTCGACAGTAAGGAAGACTTCTTTATGAAGCCGCGGTGATAAACTAGGGTCACGCATTCAGTCACATCGAGGAAAGCACTTCATCAGCTCCTACTTCAATATCAAATACCTCTAATCTAATCAGGAAAACAGCAAAACTCTGCAAAGTGCCCTTGTTAATCCTGTCACTTACTACCTCACCAGATTTTGAAAAATGCAGTTTAATTAGCAAAATAAAAGAACTTAATCTTTCTCTATATTATTCACACAAGTAAAAATATATGCGTTGGATGAAGATAAAAATAAATTGCATAAGGGCTCCTAACCAGGCAGGGGTCGGGGAGGGAGGAGGGAATCACCCTGATCTTGGGAATGAAACAAACTCTAGTCTTTCTTAAGGCATCATCAGAACTGTGCAGAGTTTTCTCCATAAATATTTCACACATACTTAATATAAGGAAGAACAAATTTTTAGGCTAAAAGGTGTTTTTAATACAGAGAAATACATTCCCAATTTCAGATTATAGATTTTGTCACCTGTAATAGGGCTCAGCAAAGCTGACACTGTGGATTTTAATAAAAATTTAAGAAGTCAACAGGCAGAGTTTTCCCCAATATTTTTTTTTTTTTAAAAGGAATTAAAATCCCATTTTAAAAGGTGATTGCAACAAGGAAAAACAATATGAATTTTTTTTTTTTTGGTCTTTCCTTTTTACCTCTAGCCACTTCTACCTTTTCCATATTCATAAAATGTATATGGAGCTAATTTTGAATGTGCCCTTTATGACTATGTCACACTCATAATATCGCCATGTTCCAAAGGCGTAATTAAAGATTTACCTAGATTTATGAGGCTTTATCATTATCAATAGGGTTAAGGAATGCCGGGGAGGCACATTGTTGGAAGATTTTGCTCAGCAGTTTCTTGAGCAATGAGAGTACTGGTATTACTTTAGTGCTCAAAAAAATGACTGCTCGGCACTAATATATGGCCCTTTATTAGAAAGGGAACACCAAAGACACTTCAGTCAAAACACTTCAGTGGCCTGCCCACCTCTTCCTTTTGGGAGATGGACTCGGGGAGAAGGCAAAACATCTTGCTCATCAGAAATGCTCGAGATGGAAACATCAGCTTCCTCCGGCAGCAGGTAGCTGGCCTCCTGGATCCCCTTAATAAAGGCTGAGCCATATTAAGATGGACCAGTGTGCCTGAAGACTGACACGGCCCCTCACCCAGCCCTCCGGAAACCAGGGCCGGCCTGGCTCTTTGCCACTCCCCATTTATCCAGCGAGGCACACTCCAACTGCGCCTGGTTCTTATCCTGCAGTCTTTCCATGGCCTTCCCAGTTTACAGCCCGGCAATTCTGCAGAAAAGCGGGTTGCAGTCGCCAAGCCAGCAGTGATGCTTTCTTGCTGTATCCAGCTTGCATTTCATTTTCTCATTCCCAGGGCAGTCTCTCCATCCAGAGCAAGGGCAAGCCATTTCTTATGTGACATATTTTTCACAAGGCAAATGAGCAGGCCCGGGCTGCATGGCATGGTACCCTGTCTTCAGGCTGGGTAAGGAAAAGGCATGTGTTGGAGGCGCTGTCATTCTGACAACACCTGGCCTGTGGTGACAGCTAGTGTCTCCTGTCCTCTATTGGCCTCTGTGGACACTGCTTCCTTCTTCCTCGTTCCTACTTGTGTGAGTCAGAGTTTGGCTCTCCAAAGAAAGACAACTGATAGGATAAAGATAGATGATGGTTGATAGAGAGATAGATAGATAGATGGATAGATAGATAGATGGATAGATGGATAGATGGATAGATGGATAGATAGATGGATAGATGGATAGATAGATGGATAGATAGATGGATAGATGGATAGATAGATGGATAGATGGATAGATAGATGGATAGATGGATAGATAGATGGATAGATGGGTAGATGGATAGATAGATGGATAGATAGATGGATAGATGGATAGATAGATGGATAGATGGATAGATAGATAGATGGATAGATAGATGGATAGATGATAGATAGATGATGGATGGTAGGTAGATGCAGACATACATGCATGCGTGTGTACACACACACACACACACACACGCATCATACATACATAGATTTATTTTGAAGAATTGGTTCACGTGATTGTAGAGTCTAGCAGGTCCAAAATTTGCAGGGCCTGGTGACAGGCTGGAGATCCAGGGAGCAGCTGACACTGTCGTTCAAGTCTGAAGGCAGTCTGTTGGCAAAGGAAGGCCTTTCTTAAGGCCTTCAACTAATGGGATGAGGCGCATCCACACTATGGAGGCAATCTGCTTTACTCAGGCTCTACTGATTTAAATGTTAATCCCCTCCAAAAAGTAACCTTCACTGCAATATCCAGGCATGTTTGACTAAATACGCGGGCACGGTGGCCTCCCCAGGTGGACACATGCCATCAACCATCACACTTCTGTTGTTGGAGCTGTTGAGTTTTGCCTCACTTGCTCTCCACAAAGAGATTCTTACACATGCATTATTTGTCTATGATATAACCTGAACATCCATGGTGACATCTGATACATGGTGGCCTTGCTGTCATTTGGGTTAAAACAATAGAGAAACTTCTGGATGCCAAGGAAGGCGGTTCGAAGAGAAAGTTGATGAATGCCTGGTATCACAAGCCAAGGCCAGCTTTGCCTTTCCTTCAGAGGACCTCTGCTTGATAATGCCTCCTTTGGAAGGACCTGGAATGAGGCTCTTGGGTAGGGGGTGGGGTTTAGGATCAACCCTTCCTGGGCCCTTCCTAGAGTTTGGATTCCTCCTGTGGGCTCTGTGTTCTTGTGTGACCTCTACTTCAGCAATGTTGCGTGCACATGCATAAGGCACTTTGTGTGTCCCCCCTTTCCGAGGCAGGCTTCAGTTGGACACCACTGAGAGGAGCTTGAAGACTAGTTTCTGGGTGATTCAATTCTGTCTGTGGTCTTGAATTTGGCAGGTAATCCCACACACTCTCGCCTTTAGCTGGAGACACAGTGCTGGTGCCGGAGTGATTATTTGAGAAGGTGTTGACCCAGCTTGAACCCAACCCTCTCCAAAAGCCTCTGGAGAAGTCTGTTCCATCTGAGGTCCCTTCTCCAACTTGGGGTAGATCCTGATGGCGCTCACGCTGGGGATAGCACCAAGTCCACATCCCACACTGAATACATTACAAAGATTATTTTGTCTTTATCAGGAGCCTGTGGCTATCAAGACTGTTTGTTACTCCACACGGTAGCAATGGTGGTCTGGACTGGTAATGACAGGTGCTGAATTTGCCTGCCATGGAGGTGACAAGAGGGACAGGAATTTTGGTGGCGCTGGCCATGGCTCCAGCTCCTTCTGGCTTCTTTTTGGAGTCCGGCGTGTAGCTGCCCCCTCGGCCTGGCATGGGACAGAAGGCTCCTTATCGACATTACTGATTCAGTTTGAGCATCCACGGGGAGGTGGCCAATGTTGCACTTAAAGGCATTAGCTGAAGAAACGGTAAAATAAATAAATAACCAGAAAGAGGACAAGGCCCCTTCCCAGGTTTCCCGGTCTGGGGCTACATCTCCACCTCCCCAAGTCCTTTTCCTTGTGTGTTTCTGCCCTCCGTCAGGGAGCACACCAACAAAACACAAATTCCATCAGCGGGAGGCCGGGTGGTTATGCCCACACTTCTGCTTAGCATGGCGCCCCCTCCTGGAAGGTCACTTCGGTCTAGCTCCCGGTGTCCAGCGGGCCCTCTGTTCTCACTCCCAAGCTGCTCAAAGGGCTCTCTCTCTCTCCTCACCCGGCCCCAGACGTCAGCCCCTGCAAAGGGATTCAGACAGGAAGGAAGCCCAGGGGTGAGGCTTCCCAGCACCTAAAACACAGAATCCACCCCCCCTCCCCAATTCGCTGTTGCCCATGTCAATCCTTGCGAGGGTAGGAAAAGGCCTTAAAGACACGGAATGCTGGGTGGCTCTTGTAATCACTCTAAATTATGACACCTTCTTGTTCTCAAAAATGGCCACTGCACATAGAAGATAAACCAGGACAAGATGAGGGAATGCAGTGCGGTTCTGCTTGGTTCTTTAGAAACTGATAAGTGGCTTTAAATCTCTCCTATCCAGGGTAGTTAAAACCTCAGTATCAAACTGGAGAGCCACACGTCTTGCCGTGTCATCTCTCACCTTAATGAGCTCTGGGAACGGACGACCTGGGATTCGCCACCAAGCGGCTCGTCATATATGTTCTGCATATAGTGAAATTAGGGGGCGAGATGACAAGAAGGTGACATAGCTCAACTTATTTTTTAAATTGCTTACCTTTATCAGTCTACGGAGCAGGTTGTGGTGGTATACACAGAATTACACGCCAGCCCCAACGGGAACCTCTGCACAGGGGAATGGTCAGATAAGACAACAGACCCGAGCGGGAGCAAAATGGCCTGACCACGGTTATCATCGGAGCGACAGAAATTCTGTCAAAGCGTCCGGCTCTCACTTTCAGTATCATGCACGTGCAAGAGAAGGAACATCTGTGGCATGCCCAGCAATATGTTTTAGCAACATTTTTTGAGACCAAAATTAACATTAACAGGAAGACAGGTTTGTGTTTCTCTGTATTTTCACTTATTAACACAACAATCTGAAGGTGATTAGCAATTCTGCGCTATGTTGGGGCTGCGGGTTTCCATGTGCCGCACTGAGGCGTCACACAGACATCCTCACTCTTAGCTCAGAGTTTGGGCTTGGGCAAATTTCAGGGAACCAAATAGCTTCGAAAGGCTTGGGTATTTTTCAGTCCGTGTTTAGACATGAGGAAACGTGTACTAGAGAAAAGTGAAACGCCACAGTGCCACGGTGTTGGCTCTTTTCCAATACTTGCTAAGTGCCTACGATGAGCGGGGCTCTGTAGAGAGCAGGTGTGAGGCCCAGAGCTTACTCTTTATGACCTGTTGTCATGGAGTCCCTCTTTATTCATTCGCTCACTCATTCATTCATTCACTCATTCATCATCATTGGTGTAGCGACTCCTGAGTGGCAGTTACTCTGCTAGACGTTATCAAGCACTGAGTTAGAGTGGTATGCAGATGTCAAGCTTACTGAGCGGGTCTCAAAGAGAAGTAATAAGATAAGCACATTCACACATGACTGCGACCCAAGTCACTAGGACCAGGGGCTTTGCCAAACCATGTGTTTGTGGGGAGGCCCAGTGGAGCTGAGGATAATTCTGGCTGTTGATCCACATGTAGATCTTTCAAGTCTCCAAGAATCTCTACTGTCTTATCTTATTGGGCTGGTGTGAAGATTAAAAGATCTTAATATAGTGAGTGGCCACAAAGGAGCCCAATAATGGTATCTGTCTTCACCATCAGTGTCATCACCACCACCATCATATTGTCACCATCACCATCACCATCATTGCCATCATCACCATCACCATGATCACCAACATCATCATCACCACCGCCATCATCACCATCACCATGATCACCACCATCACCATGATCACCAACATCATCATCATCACCATCATCACCACCATCACCATGATCACCACCATCACCATCATCACTAAAATCATCACTACCATCATCACTACCATCACCATCATCACCGCCATCATCACCACCATCAGCATGGTCACCACCATCACCATCACCACCACCATCACCATCATCACTAAAATCATCACTACCATCATCACCACCATCACCATCATCACTAAAATCATCACTACCATTATCACCACCATCATACTACCACCACCACCACCATCAGCAGCACTACATCTATCAATACCATCATCACCATCACACCATTATCATCATCATTGTCTTCATCACAGGTGAGATTCTCTGTTTGCCCCTCCAGATATACTCCCCATCCTTCTCCACCCTCCCCCGTACTCCAGGAAGCTGACCATATGCACTTCATCCATAAACTCCCTTGTCCTCTGAGGTCCAGCAGGGAATGACCAATGGAGAGCCCCACAAGAGAAGAAGGTCAGAGGGAAGTCAGAGTCTTTACTTCTCTGGCACTCTCCCTTCTGTGCCACAGGTCAACAGTGGGTGCGTTCTTCTGCCAAGGCCACTTGGTCCTCTCCTACTACTGTGGCTCTCTGGGTCTGGAAATGGTTCCTTCCTTAGCCTTTCAGGCACTGAAACAGTAACAGTGATGGTTGTCCATTGGTGTTATCCTTTGGGTGCTTTATAATCCTTGGTGTTTTCTCTCAGTCCCTCCCACACCATTGTGAGCAGTCCTGTCCTTAAACTCTCTCTTGTCATCCTACAGTGTGCCCTGGATTTCCCGCCAGGACTCTGACCATCCAACCATAGCATGGTCCTTACCATCAGTGTTGTTATCAGGGTCTGCCCAAGAAGGGACTCTTGCTGTATTGCCAGCCACTGCTTGCTGATTCCCAGAGACAAGGTGCACATTTCTTTAGCAAACTTCGGATTATTGGCACCAAAAGCTCAAGTATCTGATGGTTGGATCCTCAGGGACTCAGCTCAAGCCTTGTCTCCTACAAGAGATATCACTGGCCTCTCCTCCCAGCTTCATCCTCCAAAGTCCAGGTGACAACCGTCTGATAGCACCTCTCACCCAGGAACACAGTTTCCTTCTGTACCCCTGCCCTGGAGCTCCTGCAGAGAAGGGCAGGGACTGTCACCTTCTTTGTCCCAGCATTTCACGTGGAATGTTCTTGATGTGCCCTCGTGGTAGACGGGCAGGAAAGAGGGACGGATGGTGACAAGTACTATCGTCACTACTGCTCGTGCCAGTACCAGGTGATGCTGACAGCTGTCCCTGCAAACTGATGCTACCATCCGGTGCTTGCATGCAGGAGGGATTAGGAAACATTTGTCCAATTAAACAAAAAGAAGCACAACACGTACCACTGATGAGATGCTCACTATCAGCGATACCTTGAGCTAAGTACCTTCATATGCTGTTTCATTGAACACAGAATAACCGTGCTGTGGGCTGGCGTTATGAGGAGACTGGGGCAGGAATAAGCTGGAACCCCAGGCCTGTTGGACTCTGAGTGTCTACACTCCTGGTCACCGAGGCCCTGTCTATAGTGCGGGGGAAGCTGGATTATCGTCATGGATGTCAGGTGTGTATGTCGGCTCTGTCCCCACCCCCACTCCTGCCCAGTGTGTCAAATGGGGCCATGGTGGCCCTGACCCTTCGGTCACCGTGAGCACCAGATGGGAAAATTCCTGCCCTGAGATCCCAAGTTATTATGTAACAGCTCTGGTGGACAGAAAAAAGTGCTCCCTTCCGCCCAGGTACATCTGCTTCCTAATCCCTGGAACTTTTAGTCTATATGACAGAGAGTGACTGTTACCTTATATGGCAAGAACTGTGATTAAGTCAGGGACCTTAAAAGAAGGAGCTTATCTTAGGTTATCCAGGTGGGTCCTGTGTGCAATCATGCACAGTCCAATAAGAGAGAGGCAGAGGGAGATTAGACCCAGTGACACACACACACAGGAGAAGGGGACCTCAAGACAGACGTGAGATTGACATCATGGGTTCAAAGGCAAGGAATGCCCAGGCTTGTCAGCTGGAAGAGGCAAGGACTGGGTGTCCCTGTAGCCCCCTGAGGGAGCACAGCGCCCACGGACACCCTTAATCCTGGACTTCTGGCTTCAAAACTGAGAGAATACATTTCTCCTGCTTAAGCCACCAGACTGGTGGTAGTGTATTCTAGCTGCCCTCAGAAGCAAATAGGAGAGGCCACCAAATCCCCTCCGCATTTCTGCATTTCTATCCTGATCCCCTGCTTGGTGCTGGCTCTAGACAGGAGGAACAGCATACGGCACGGGCCTTGGCCTTCGGGAGCTGCTGGGCTCCAGCTGGGCAGCAGCCCCCGTCCCTGTGCTCCCATTACGGACGAGGGCCTGGTCTCTCGGGCTTTCCCTGATATCCTGTTATCTACCCGTAAGAGGCCAGAATTTGGGGTAATAGATTTTCTTGCTTGACACGTCACCTAAAATCGATGCAAAATCTCGGCAGCACAAAGTGAGCCAATCTCCCCGGCCCCGGAATACCTGTGGGCCAACAGCCCTCGCTCCTGGGATCCATGTGAGAAGAGCTCCTCCCCTCCTGCGTGGGCTTCCCTGGAAGACACGCTGCGGTGCGCGGAGGCTGGCGGGGAGGCCGCAGCGTGCAAGGCGGACGGTGGGGGGGAGGCCGGGACAGGGGGTGGGGGGGAGGCCGGGACAGGGGGTGGGGGGCCCTGCTGCTCTGCTCCTCTGCCATGGCCCCTAGCCTTCCCAGACATCCATGTCAGGGAGCAGCCCAGAGGCACATACTCCAGCCCTTCTGTCCCACTCTGTGAGAGCACAGCAGGATGCAAACTGGGTTTGGTGACATTATCGTGGGATGACCTTTAATCCTGGTTTATATAAAACAGTCACTTGCACACGTCGGAATGGACCTGGGGTGAGGGGCAAAGCCTTCCTGTGTGAAGTGCACGGTGCCTTTGCTGCTGCTCCTGCAGGACCCGCTAATTAGACATGAGGTGGGCACGGGGGCTGGGGCTGGATGCCCAGGCCCTACAGGGGACGGGGACTGGTAGGGGGGAAGTGGGAGAGGCCGCGTGGGGAGCAGAGAAGAAGAGACAGGCGATGTAGGAGAGAAGATAGGGGTTTCTCTCGGTGAGGGGGCTCCAGAGCACAGCGGGTGAGGGGCCATGGGGGGAGAAGCCCCGCAGACACACGGAGCGGGCTGCTGGGGTGGCACGTCCAGGACCCTGGGCCGGCCCGGGAGGCACCAGGTCCCTGGCTGCAGGGGGAGCCCCCGCTGTCAGAAGACGTGGCCCCAACACCTCTGTGGAGAGGGCCTGGGAGCTGCGACCTAACAGCTCCTATAATTGAGCCAGCCGGTGCCCGTCAGGCACTGGAACTTCAAATCTGATCTGGTCAGCGTGGCCAGGCGCTGCCAAGGTGGTTTGAAGCTGGGTTTGGACTGCCGTGGGAGCTGTCTCCATCAATGAAACAAACAGTCTCTGAGGTTAGTGGACTGTGACAGGCGCCCGCACCGCTCTCGGAGGGGACGAAGGGGAGGAGGCGGGCTCCTGGCTGGAGCCCACAGGGCTGGGCACACACCTGGGCCGTGCCCACGCCTACGCATCCCTGGCTGCCTCCTTGTTGCCCTAGGGGGCCGAATACCCGGAGGGCCCAGCGGTCCACCCAGGGATGGGCAGGCACTACGAGGGCTTTGTGGCTCCGAGCGGGGCCGGGTGGGGAGGAAACCTGAGTTTAAATTGTGCTTGTCACCTTTCCTTATGGGCGTGGCTTGTATCCTGCCTGAGCCTCAGTTTCCTGCGTTGGAAAATGGGGATAGCCACAAGCCTCGCAGCAGCCCCGGGACAGAAGCGCGAGTGGGGGTAAGCCTTGCAGACCCCGGGCTCAGGGTCTCACTGCCACCTGCGGCTTGTTTTCCTCCTCCAGCACAGAGTCAGTGAGCGCCTGCCTCGGCACAGGCACCCCTGGGGTTCGTGCACAACCCTGAGGATCGTCAGGGAGCCCGTCTCAAGAGATGACCTGAATAAGGAGCTGGGGGAAGAGACAGCTAGTCAGAGAGCCATCCCGAGGTGGGACTGACCTTGGCAAGGGCGAGGTGGCTGGGCAGAGCGAGAGAGGGGGAGGAAGTGCAGGGGGCTGGACATGTGGTCTTGGAGGCCAGGGTAAGAGGTCTGGATCTTATCTTAAGTGCAGCCGGAATACACCGCAGAGCCATAAACAAGGGTGTCACTGTCCGATTTATGCTTTAGAAGTCACAGCGCCCCCCGACACCACCAGGGTCTTCACTCTGCCCCTCCAGCTCCTGGAAGCCCGGAGGGCTAGCTCCTCCCATCCTTACCAAACCCGAGTCACTTTCAGAAGTGTTTCAGTTGAAGTTGACCGTGACTGCAGGACTTCCTCATGTGACCGCACCACAGTTCATTTCTCCGGCGTCCCGGGGATGGCCTGGGGGACTGCTCCCCATCCGGGACGGTCATGCTGCGCGCTGCGGGCTGGGTGCCCGGGGTGTAGGGTGCACGGTGGAGCTGGTGCCCGACGGCTTCCCCAAGGGTTTGCGCGCCTCCCAATTCCACCAGCAGGGCGTGAGGGCCGCTGGCTCTGCCTCCTTGTCACGTCCCCTCCTTTCCGTCTTTCCATTTTGTGAGGCGGCCCCTCACCGTGGTTTTGGTCTGCATCTGCCTGATCACTTAGGAGGTTGAGCATCATTTCCTTCATCCCTTGGCTATTTGGCCATCCACGTCTCCACAGCTTTTCCCCTGATTCTTCTGGATTTCTTATTGGCTTGGCTGCATTCTCATTCAGCAATATGTTCCAAAGTCACTTTTCGAGAAACTTGATCTTCCACAATGACAGACGTCATCCACCCATCCTTCCCCCACCCCTGTCCTTAGGTCTGCTGGGATCTGGGCAATTCCTGGTGGGGGATCCACGCTGTCCCTTGGGCTGGGCTCCTGTTGCCGTCAGGCCTTGCCTCAGCCTGTCACCTGCCTAGAGTCTTCTCACCTGTGTCGCTTGATTCAAGGCCCTGGACTGGGAGGCCTCCTCCTCCGTTGGCACACCCAGGACTGCCCTGGCCTTGAGCTCCACAGACGCAAGTCCCAGCCCCGCCCGGTGTTTCTCCTTCTTGTCCCTGAGTGGGCCTCCTCTGTCCCGGTATGGGTTCCTTTACTGAGAGCAGGCTCCTGGGGGCAGGGCTGCCTCTCCATCTGTTTGATTCCCAGAGCAGAACCTCCCTGAGGTCTGGGCACTGAGTCAGGCTCAGTACAGACAGATGCCGGGCCTGCAGTGCTCAGGGACAAGAGGAAGGAGGACGGCCACCAAGCACCGCCCATCTGCTCCTGCCTGGTCCCTGACAGGCGGCCACCTGCACCGGGAATTACAAGGAGCAGACACACGCTCAGTGTCTCTGGGGGCTCCTGCACCCTCCTTACCCCGCCGGGGCCCAAGTTGGAGCCTCTCTCCCCTGCCTCCCAGCGGCTCTGCCAAGGGGGGACCTGTCCTTTGTCACCCCTGCCTGAGACTTGACTGGAACTTGGAGCACCCAGCTCAGCCCCTTCCAGAACTTGTCTTCAGAGTCCCTGACAAAGATGCTCCAAATGATACCTGGAAAACGAAGCGTTCTAGCTAAAATTTATTAAAAAAAAAAAAAAAAATCCCATGACAACCTGGGAGAGATGATTTTAGCTTAAGTCATACATGGGGCATTTCTCTTCACAGTTTTGATAACATTTATGCATGTAACATTTCACGCTTGATGGCAGCTTCTACTTCTTTTCTTTTTTCATTAAAATCAATCATCAAAACACAAAACACTGTGATGCCAGCCCGGCCTGAGGTGAGAACTCTTGTGCCTACCAGAAGCTGCCGTGTGTCTGTCCCACGCAGGGCCTCTCCCTGCGGTACCTCGTCGTGGTGATGAACTGGCCCCGTCGCCCGGCCCCTCTGTCCTGCAGACGATCGGCCGCCCAGGGCTGGGTGAGACCACCGGGCTCATGTCCACTCCCGCTGCCCCCCCCCACTTTCCCAGGGAAGCCTGGCCTGGGACCCACCCTGCTTCGGGCTTTGATTGGTCGCGCCAGCTCACAGTCAGTGGGGTCAAGTCAGAAGATGTTTCACTCCAGATTAAAAATAAAAGCCAGAATGCAGGCACAGGGATTTGGCTGTCAGAGATGGATTTCTGCTTCTTCCCGTAAGGTTTGATCTCATCCTGTCTACTTCCTCCCCGGTCCCTCGCCCCAGTCCCATCCTGTCTTCCCCAGGCTCCTTCTGCTTCTCATCAAGTGCCATCTCCTCTCCGCACCCACATCACCTGGCCTCAGGAAAATTCCAGGCCTCTCTCTCCTAAAATCTCAAGCCACACGTGGAACTGTTTTCCCTTCATATATTCACTAGTTCATTCATTCAACAGGCAGCTAGTGGAGAATTACGTGCTTCAGGGAAGACAAATGCATGGATAGAAAGACAAAGAAACAAATAACTAAGATAAACTCATAAAATGACACATTTAATGGGAGTAAAACAGGTATGATGGTTAGTTTCATGTGTCAGCCTGATGAGACCATAGAATGCCCAGGCATTTGGTCAAACATTATTCTGGGCATGTCTGTGAGGGTTTTTGGATGAGAATGACACTTGAATCAGTAGACTGAGTAAAGCTGATTGTTCTCCCTAACCTGGGTGGGCCTCATTCAATCAGTTGAAGGTCCTATCAGAACAAAAGGACTGATCCTCTCATGAGTAAGAGGAAGCTCCTTCTGCCTGAGTGCTTAGCTGGACATCAGTCTTTGTCTGCCTTCAGGTATGAACTGAGACATCTCCTCTTGGATCTTAAGCCTTCTGGCTTTCAGACTGGAAGTCACACCATTAGTTCACCTGGTCTTCGGCCTTCGGATGCAGACTGGAGGTACACCATCGGCTCTCCTGGTTCTCCAGCTTGCTGACTGCACCTCTTGGTTCTCAGCCTCTGTAATCATGTGAGCCAATTCCTCATAATAAATCTCTTTCTCTGTCTGTCTGTCTATGCATCCTGTTGGTTCTGTTTCTCTGGAGAACCCTGACAAATGCAGAAGACACTGTGGTAGAGAGTGACCTATGTCAGGGCAAGAACGTTTGAGCTAATGAGGAGGAAGGGTCAGCTGTTCAAAAATCAGGAATCATATTCTAGGAATGAAGGATAGCATGTGCAAAGGCTCTGGGGTGGGAACAAATTCAGTGTGTTCAAGAAACAGACAGAAGTAAAATATTTATGAGTGCCTATGGTGTGCTACCTGATGCCCTCATATGAAATATTCTTCATCTGGGATGTAGCTGAGACATCCTTAATTTGACATCATTTTTAATGTGCAGTATATTTAGTTGTACTGAATAAGGCCAGTTGTACTTAAGTTGTACTGTAAGTAAGGCCTTAGCAATTTAGATCAAATGTAAGCTTATCCTTTTTTACAACAAACGAGGTGGCCATGGATTCCTTGTTTACAAACTCGTTTGCACTAATTAAATGAAATCTAGGAGTCACCTTGTCTCTTCTCTGTCTCTCAGATCCCACATCGGATAAGTTAGGTATACATGTTGGGTTGCCCTTTAGAATGTTCTCACACTCTGGCTACTAGCCTGGGTATATGCAGGGGCCTCCTCATGGGTCCCCCTCTATCCCAATCAACTCATAATACTGTTTTTCCTTTTAAAACACGAGTCAGATCATCAGTACTACTCTGCTGGTCAAACCCTGTAAAGTCTCCCCATTTTATCCAAGGATAAGCCGGCAGCCTTAAGGCGGTCCACAAGACCATATGTGATCTGGCCCCTGTCACGTTCTGACTCAGTCTCCTACTTTTCTCAAATTTCTCTTTCACTCCATGGACCTGCTGCTGTGCCTGGAACATATCACACTCACTTCTGCCCCAGGGGCTTTGCACTGCTGTTTGGGATGCTCTTCCCTTAGATAGCCATGGCTCCCTACCTCACCTTCTGGAAGTCTTTGCTCAAATGTTACCTTCTCAGTGAGACCTACCTGGACTCCTGTACTTAAATTGCAGCTGCTCACTTCACTCCAGGTCTCCTGAGACACTTTTCTTGGCTTTTTGCTCTACGGAGATGCTTCTGAAATACTATACAATTTGTGTTTATTATGCTTTTTATTTATTGTTTGTCTTTCCCCTAGAATATAAAAGGACAGATTTTTTTTTTCCAGTTTTGCTCACTGATGGCATATGGTAGGTGTTCAAGATTTCAAGGTTCACTGAAGGAACATTTGCCTGTGCCTTTCTTGAGTATGTGTGAATTTCATGTTTTGTACTTTAGACTTGTGTGAAAGTTAAGGTAACAAAGTATCAGAACGTAGTCAGGAGATTAGCACTTTTGCTGCTGAGGCCCCTACTACTTCTAGCAACTGTGAACTGAATGCTTAGTATGTGTCAGATGTTACTCTAAGTTGTTGCCCGGTTTTCCTCCTGTTTCAAAAGCATCTTATACTTACATTCTCTCTCCTGTTTTAGAGGTAAGAAAACAGGCATAGAAAGGATAAACGACCTGCCTGCAGTTGCTAATTCTATGTAGCTGAGATCCAATCCAAGAAGTCTGATTCAAACCTCTGCCCTAAATCCTGGGGTGTCGCCCTTCTAGGGGTACCATGATCCTGGAGCAGCTGAACTTGACAGAGGTGGGTTGGGTGTACCTCTGGATCTGTTTGCCCCAGCACTCTGACCAGCACTCTGGACATGCATCCAGAGGTCTCCAATGGTTGCTCTTATTGTCTCTGATGAAGAACCAGCAGCCCCCCTGTGGGACCCTCCAGTAAAACAGGCCAGTGGTATCTGGAATGAGCAATGGTTTGGGTGGTTTCTTGGATTTCTAATCCTTAAAATCCCTAAATCTAAATCCTAAATCCTTAAAAAAAAGTGGGATGTAGAACAGGCAAAGTTTGGTGGTCTCTAGGGGAATAAAAGAAAGGCCTGGAGCATCATGGACTGGGTTCTAAAGGTCTTCCAAGTAATGGAAGCCCTTCTTAGGCATCTTACCTGCCCAATCCAAGCTACCCCGTAGGACACATGTGGCCTCGGTACCGCCTTCTCATACACTTCAGATAAATAACTTTCATAGACCATTACATGGTTCTTCTCTCTGAGCTTTAGAGCAGGAGGATGAAAGCTGGACAGCCGGGCTCAGCAGGGCAGGGCTCCTGAGACCCCATGCCCCTCTCCGCAGCCTGCGGCCCAGGTACGTGAGCCCCTCTCCTACCAAGTGTAAATTTTCTCATTTCGATCTGGATACCTAAATTCCCTTTCTAAAGGATTTTTATTCTGAGAAACAAGCTGATTTTTCTATTGAAGGATTCCACTGTAATTAAACTGATTGCTGAAAAAGACATCATTCTTCTTTTAATAAGGCAATTTGCATATTCAATAACTTAAGCCTTACTTGCTGAAAGACAGTTTGAAAGTTTGTTTGTATATTCTCTCACTCAACTGTTTTCAGATTGCTTTACCTCGTTTCCAGTCACATGGTGATAATTGAAGGAAAATACATGAGAAAATTTCCTTTAATAAAAAAAAATATTTATGTTGTTTCAAAACACAGTACAATTAATTGACAACAGAACTCCTCTTGGAGAACATCATTTAAAAGTCAGGTATTTTGTAGTTTCCCGTTGATAAATGGAACTCTCCAGTCCAGCTGGACTTGGAGGGAAATGAGAGAAGGTTGTAGAGCCAGAATGGTGGCATCAAGGGCACAGGAGATCACAGACCCTGCGAGCAGAGCGGGCGTGGGGCACTCTCTCTAGCTGCAGGAGGAATGGCTCAGTGAAGATAAAGTTCAAATTTGTTATGGACTGAAGGTCTGCGTCTCCCCCCCGCCACCCCCAAATTCATATGGTGAAGCCCTATCCCTAAGGTGATGGTATTTGGATATGAGGTCTTTGGCTAGTAATTAGGGTTAGATGAGGTCATGAGACTGGAGCCCGGTGATGGGATTAGTGCCCTTATAAGGTGAGGAAGAGCCAACAGAGTGCTCTCTCTCTCTCTGTCTCTCTGTCCCTCCCTCCGTCTCTCAGACATATGAGGACACAGGAAGAAGTTGGCATTCTGCAAGCCAGGAAGACAGCTCTCACCAGAACTTGACCATGGCACTCTGACTTTCCGCTTCCAGCCCCCAGAACTCTGAGACAATAAACGTCTGTTTATACCTCCCAATCTCTGGTATTTTGTCATGGTGGCCAGAGCGACTAAGACAGCAAGCATCAGATGGGCCCCTACTCAGCAAGGCTAACCTTCATCCTGGACTCACCACTCGTGGACCCAACTGCTCCTGGCTTCCGAAACATTCATGCCGGCTTTCTCTTGGCTTGCTGGTCATTCAGCTAGACGGTACTAGCCGTGGAGATGAAAAATGGTGAGCCGCCTGCCATGTACAAGGGGCCAGCACTTCTGTGGGTCAGGACAAAGTTTCATCAGCAGGGTTCTCCCTGTAGAAATCCTCTGACACCGTGGTGTGCGAAGCCAGTGCCCCAGCATGAAAACCCAAGACGATCCTGGGGCAGCATACACCCTCACGACCAATATCTGGCTGTTTCTGCTGTCTTTGGACCTTGGCACACAGCTCAAAAGAGACATGGCCTGGTGAGTGTGGAAGATCACAGTGTAGCCCAGGATCTCTGCGGCACAGACTCAGGGAGGCTGGGGGTCCAGGTGGTCACCTCTGCAGAGGGGCCAGAACAGTGTTGCTTATTGTTGTTGTTTGTAAACAGAGATATTTCCAGAATATTTTCTTGCCACTGAGATTAGTTAGCAACCAGTGAAACCAGTTAGGTACCAGTGAAACCAGTTGACAAAGTCAACTTGCACAGTAAACACAAATTCAAACATTGTATTCCCCCGGGAGAGGGGCGAGCCTCCACCTCTGTGATTCATTCACTGCTCAAACATGGCTCCGGATGCCGAGGTCCATGCCTTCCGGGGGCACCTGGGGATACCAAGTTGCATCTCTGGGCTGCAAGTCAGCTGGATGGTGCAGAGGATCTGAGGAAACAGACACGAGCCTGTTGTTTCCTTTCTTTTTTAAAAAGTGTGATGAAATATACATAACATAAAATTTAGCATTCTAGTCATTGATTTCCCATTGTTTTTATTGTGGTAAAATACACATAACCTAAAACTTACCATCTTAACCATTCTGAAGCGTGCAATTCAATGCCATTAACCGCATTGTTATGCGACCCTCCCCACCATCCACCCACAGAACTCTTTCCATCCTGCAAAACTGAGAGTCTGTCCCCATTAATTAATAACTCCCCATCCCCCTCCACCGGCCCTGGGCAAGCACCCTTCTGCCTCTATGCATGTGACTGCTCTAGGTACCTCATATAAATGGAATCATACAGTGTTTATCTTTCTGTGATGGACTTCTTTTACTTAGCGAAATGTCTTCAAGGTTCATCCATGTTGTAGCATGTGTCCTAATATCCTTCCTTTTTAAAACTGAATACTATTCCTCTGTAGGCATATACCACATTTAGTTTATCCACTCATCTATTGATGGACACGTGGGTTGCTTCCAGCTTTCGGCTACTGTGAATAATGCTGCTGCGAACATGAGTGGACAGATACCTGTTCCAGACCCTGCTTTCAATTCTTTTCGCTACCTACCCAGGAGTGGAATTGCTGGATCATATGGTAATTCTATGTTGCATATTTTGAGAAACCGCCCTACCGCTTTCCACAGCACTTGCACCATTTCACATTCCCGCTGGCCTTTTGGTTTTTAAGAGAATCAACTCTCTGCTTGAACAACTAGTCTATCCCTCCCCTTCCCCCTCCCCCAATGGCTGCTTAAAATAATATCAAGTCTCCAGGGTAGAGTAACTATCCTCCCCAGCCCTGTGGCTCTCCAATTTTTAGCATTTTAAATTGGGTTTAATTTTGTGATATGTCCTCTCCACATATTTGAATATAAGATTGAATTTATAAAATAGATCGAGACTTGCATAGAGACCCAACTTTACTGCAGTTGGCTTATTTCATCCCTTATGATTCCTACGGGAATTGCCCCCCGATGGATGTGTGATGGTTTTCACGCCACCAAACTATCCAGGCACACATCCAGCAGTGGACAGCATCCTACAGGACTCAAGGTTACCTGGCTCAGGGCAAGGCCCAGGTATAGAATCTACAGCCTCCCGGAGGGCCCGGGCGTACTTCGAGGCACAAGGCAGAATGAAAGAGGCTGGGTTTTCTTTGTTAAGTGATCTCAAAATCCAGGCTGACTCCACCCCCCCAACCCTACCTAAGATGGGCTATAAAAAAAAAAAAAATGTTGAACTTTCTGATGGAAGCCAGTGTCTCCTCTATCCTTGGAGATGATCATGATAATAAGCTCCAATCTTAGGAGCTTACGGTGTTTGCAGTTTCCCAAATGGAATTCGGGCACTTTGCTCACTCCAATTTCCAGCTTCGGCTCCAGTTGTTTGTAATGCGATCGTGAAAGGGTGAATTTGGACAATCACAGCTTGGCCATTTTGAGCACATATGCTAGAACTAAGTCTTTTTGGCTCAGCTGTAGCTTGAATCTAATGAAAATGACAGATAATGCAGCGCTCTGTGTGCCTGCCAAAAAAAAGGATATTTCCCACGAGATAGCACCTGGTGATGCAGAAATAGACACTATAGATTTGTGATTGGCTGGTAGGCGCGCGCATTCATATCCAGTCTGTATTATCAACCACACAAGATCACATCCTGGATAATAACAGCAACAATGGCATGCATAAAAATTACTGCAGCAAAAAGGGAAAAAAAATACCAGATCAATTATGTCAATTATGTGCTAGTCCTTTCCCCCCTCGCAGTTCCAACCCTGAGAAAAGGTGGCATCTCTCTCTGATCTAATTATTCACATGCTCATTCGTGGGTCCCCCCCCCCGCCCCCTTCCGCTCTTCTCTTTCACACGCAGATATAAAGGAGCTCTCTTTTAGAAACACACCGTGGACTCAAACGTGCCTCCATACATATGTGACTTATATTTTAGCAGTTGAATAATCAGTTACTTCGAAGTGAAGAGGCACCGCCTCTTGAGTTGGCATGCGCTAAAGGGAAGCGTTGGAGGGAGGGGGGTACGCTGAGATGACCTTACCTTAGAGCAAAAATGCCATCAGCCTCGAGAAGTGTCATAAATTAAGTTGCTATTTAAGCCCTGATTCTAGTAAAAGGGTCCAAATTTCCAAGGTGCCTTTAATGACTCTGTGCTCGGTGACAATGAAGTATTTCCTTAACAGACTGCCGCTGAGAAAACATAAAAAAAAAAAAAAAAAAAGCACAGCTCTGGAAAGGGAGCTTGCCACTTTCCCTGTCTTTAACTTCTTCCTTTTTTTTAATTTTCCTTCCGTTTTTCCCATTTGTCATCACCCCTTCCTGTTGTTCCCTCTTTTGCCTGGGCTGTAGAGATGCAGGAGAGAAGCAGCGGCGCATGCGCACGGAGCGAATGTTGGCTCCGCAGCTTGTGTTCGAGTCCCGCTTGACGCCCCCCAACCCCACGCCCCGGACCTGGGGGAAGCTCCCCCTCCCCGTCCCGCCCCTGCCACCCTGCACCCCGGTGGTTATCCCATCTTTAAAACGAGAGGGCTTGAGTTAGATGTTCTCCCAGGTCCCTTCAAGCTCTCAGGTTTGAAAGGAAGAGTAATTTACCCAGGCTAGCTAAGGCGGAAGGTGATTTTTGAAAGAGAAATACAAAATCATTAAGCAGATCAGTAAATTTGATAATGAATTGTTTCAATTAGATTCAGGTGGCAGCAGATGTTAAATTACTTTAGCAGAACCAAGCTTAGGGGTCTGCGGTTTACTTTTCTCATTTAAATATACAGATACAAAGGGATACATCACATTTTCAGTCCAGCCTGACAAAGAGCCTCTACTGTATGGACCCCGCGCCCCCAGCAGGGAGATCTCCTATTGGTCCCCGGAGGGAGTCTGAAGGCGAGGGGTCCGGTCCCAGCCCTATCTCCCCGGCACTGTGGGTGTGCTCTGGGTAGGGCCCGCCCCCTCTGCGTCTCAGGTCTCTGGTCTATAAAGAGGAATGCACTCATAGCTGGCCCTAAAATGTGTCATGCTTCTTTTGAATCACGGTCTTCTTTTGCTAGACCCAGCACACGTGTTTCAAGCGTATTTGTGTCAGGTGTATAGCACGTTTTAAAGGATGTGGCCTGTTTCGTTTCCAGACTGTGAGGTCCTATGGAGCAGGATCCCCTGATGAACCAGGAACAGTGCCCCTTGCAGGCAATGGGGGCACATCGTTTTCTGGAGAAGACCATGGTGAGGGGGTGGTGGGGACTGCAGAGGGTGGGAAGGGGTGATGGGAGGTGGGCATTCCATTCTGGCACCAAACTGGCACCAAACAAGAGAGGCGGCTGACCTGGAAAGGCTTTCTGTGAAATCCGTGCTGGTATGATCCCCTCCCAAAGGGCCATGCCTGTTTGCCTGGCTGTCCCCAGGGGAGGCTGGGCTCAGGAAGTAGGGGAGGAGGGAGGAAAGGGTATGCAGGCTCCAGGAGGCACCTCTCCATCTTCTTCCTTCTCAACTGCATTATTCCTGGACGAGAATGGCTCCAGGGTCTGGCTCCAGCGTTCCCTACACTGGGTGCCCACGACCCCGGCAAGGCCTCCTCCCTCCCTGGCAGGCCCTGTGTCTCCAGGCGCCCTGCTCCAAAGCATGTAACAAAACCCCACCAGGTCTGCCGAGCTCCTGAGAAAACCTGCCTCTTTAAGAACTTATCTCATATTTTCAGAAATTGACTGTGAAAATTCTAAGTAATGGTGTGACATGATCACACTCACTTTCTGTAGTTAATCCTTCACGAGGGTCAGGCGCCCCTCTCTTCTCAGTGGCTCATTTGATTGTCACCTACCTTGCACAAAACCTCCCAGCCCCGAGCAGTGTCTGGTGGGATGACAGGCAGTCAGAGTGCTGAACGCCGTGCCGGAGTAACTGAATTAGAAGAAAGCTGTTGGCACTGTAATAAAGCGTTTAATGGACAGACAGCCTCTCTTGCCTTCCTTGGGGTAACACTAAATCCCTTTTTATTGTGGTTTGCACAGATGTTAGTGAGTTATCCATTTCTCTAATCATACTAGAAGTTGGCACATCCATCTTAAGTAAGAAGACCAGCCCACTCGCTTTTACAGAGTTCTTTTTCTAATAAACTTGTGTCAGTTTCAGGTCAGTTTTACCAATACAAATAAAATTCAAACAAATAAAAAGTATATTGTCTCATGATGAGATTTATGTAATTATGTCCCTCAGGTCACTTTAAATTTACACAGGGAGTTACACCCTGCATAACCCTTATTGCGACTCAGGGACACACACACACACACACACACACACACACACACACACACATACACACTCACACTCACACACATACACACCCCCGCAGAGTTGACAGTATTGCCTTCCCCCCCACCCCAGGTCATGGCAGGGCCTTTGGTGCAGAATAGCCCCTGTTTATGTCCGAGGGGTGAGTTGGCTTGGGGCGGCGGGGGGGTGGGGTGGTGGTGAGCTGCTGGGGTCTTCCTCCCCGCTGCGCACCCCCCCCCCCGACACAGCCCCAGGAGGTCACAGGCTTTTCTTTCTCTTTGGATGGCTTCTTTCCTCTGAAATCTGCTCTCTCACTAGCCCAGCCTTGTGCTCCTATCATGGCTTATGGACCACCCAAAGATCTTCTGGCAAAAGAGGGTCACGTAGCAGGAAAAAAACAACAAAAAAAAAACAAAAACCGTGTCTGTGAAAAGAAGAGGGGGTAAAACAGAATCCGACACACCAAGGTGCTCCCATATGCAACTTCTGTGGAACTGGGAAAGGTCACCTGAAGTTCAGGCCGGGATGAATAATGGCTGTGGTGAGGGGTTCCTTTTTTCCTTTCCATGGAGTTGATGGGTTCACAGCGGTAGCTGAATCTTGATAGATTGGCAGCCGCTGAAAGGCGACGCTGGGCAGTGACCGGGTGCGGGGCTACATTTTGGTTCCCCCCGGGGGCCGAGGCTGGGCCGCAGAGGTCCCCGGGATGGGTGGATGGCACCGCCCAGGTGACAAAGCCGCCTCCGTCCCTGTGCAGAGCAGGACAGACGCTGGTCCTGGCAGGGTCCCCGGGCTGGGCTCTCGGCAGGGTGGGCTCTGCGGCACGGCCGAGGCCCAAGGCTGCTGCTTGCCTTTGTGTACACAGAATTACTGCTCTCTGGGGCCTCCCTCTGCAAGTGAGAAGGGCTGTCTCCGTTGAGCTTCCTGGTCCCATCGTCCACTTCATAAATCAAAGACGATGGGTGGTGCTTTAACCATTTAGTGTCTTGCTGCCAGGAGAGCAAGCCCCCGCCGCTGCCAGGACAGGGGAAGAGGAGAAAGGTGCCGGGGCCGCCCTGGGGGCGCTGCCAGGGCGAGGGCAGAAGCGCAGGCGGGACCCGAGAGGCCCCCCACCCACGACACTGCCACCACCACAGAAACTGAGGCCCGGAGAGGGGCATGGGAGCCACCGAGGGTTCATCTAATGAGGGGCTAGAGGAGCTTATCCTGCACTGGGGGGCTTTGACTCCCAGCCTCGTTCCTCTTCATTCTCGCACTCAGTCCTTCATTCAGCAAATATTTATGGAGCTACTCCTGTGTGTCAAGCACTGTACTAGGCTCTCGGAAGCTAAGAAAATATTTGCAAAAGGGTCAAGCACTGCACTCTCATGAAAAAAAAATGCTGGTAATTGTTCACTTGGTTATTAGGTAATGATGAAGTCTTCAATCCGCTTACCTGAGATTTTTCCTCCTTCTGGTAGCTCTTGTCGAGGCCTCCCAGGGCTCTAGCTCAGAGTGGTACTTTCCGGGAGATTACAGTCCAAATGGACAGATGATCCCAACCCTCCTACCCCAGAATGGTGAGCCAGGCTGCTGGCCCGAGGTCCTGGGTCCCAGTGGGTCCCTGGAAGCTCTCAGGAGCAGGGGCAAAGGTGATCTGTGCCAGGGGTGGACAGGCAGGGCGGTGGGGCCTTCCCCTGCTCTTTAATTGGAAAGCCCTTGCAAGCCACAGCCCACACTGAGACACAGAAGTGGCCTTTTATTTTTTTTTATTTTTTAAAGATTTTATTTATTTATTTGATCGAGAGAGACACAGCGAGAGAGGGAACGCAAGCAGGGGGAGTGGGAGAGGGAGAAGCAGGCTTCCAGCTGAGCAGGGAGCCTGATGCGGGGCTCGATCCCAGGACCCTGGGATCATGACCAGAGCCGAAGGCAGACACTTAACGGAAACGTTAAGTGTGGAAAAGGCTCTGTTTCCATCTGGGGAGATTTCCAGTTCTCTGCACCCCCTCTCCCTGTTCCTTCCCACCCCAAGCCTGGAGAGGCTGAGTATGTGGGGCAAGATGCACACCTCTCCTGCTCCAACAGGTCATAAGGGACAGGTGAGAAGGGCAGAGTCTAAATGATAAGATCAGAGAGTCGACAGGCCAGGGCTGCCAGACACAGGGCTCCCCCTGCAAGACTCCTGATGGTTCAGGCTGAAGGGAAAGGAAGGGCTTGCCCTGAAATAGTCCTGAGAGGAGCCCCTTGGCTGCCAAGATGCTCTTCTCCCAGAAGGCGGATGGGAGAATCAGATCCCCAAGGGTCAGGAGAGCCATGGATTCAAGTGTCCATGGGCAAATGATGTTCCAGGTCAATTATCCACGAGGCTATGGACTTCACATCTTGCCGGTGGCACGCTCCCACTTGCACCCCATGCTGGTCTCCTTTACTGTCCTCTGGGCCATTGGCTGACCACCAGGAGGGTGTCGGAGCCCAGGGTCTGGACTGGGCCCCAGCTCTGCCACTACTCACGGTGTGTACAACCTCAGGTGGGCTCCTAATGCTCTGGGTCTTGGCTTCCTCACTGAAGTGCAGGGATGATAAAGATGCACTCAACTCCTAGGGCCCTTGTGGAGATTAGATGAGTGAATGACCATAAAGCACTTAGGATGGTGCTTGGTACAACTCTTATCACACGATTAGTGGTGCTCAATAATCCCTCTAGGCTGCATTCTTTCAACCCATGTCCCTGGGGCCATACTCATCTTTTAAAGTATCATGCTAGTAATTTTATTCCCCCACTGCACCTGTCACGCCTCCCTATGTCCCAAGTAAATCCAAGCTCTGAAAAGTGACATTCGAGGTCCTTCATAATGGGGCTCCATCTTATCTTTCCAGGCTTAATGCTACCAACTTTACCTCAAACTCTGCTTTATCTCATCTGGTTCCATCCATCCATCCATCCATCTCTCCACCCACCTACCCATCCATCTACTCATCTGCCCCCACTCATCCATCTACCCACCCACCCATCCATCTACTCACCCACCCACCCACCCACCCACGTAGCCATCTACTCAGCTATCCATCCATCCATTTAAACATGCACACCCATATTCTTTCAGGCTGATTCCCAAACAGGCATAAGAATGCATTTGCCTACATGGAAGCTTGCCCTTTCTATAATCTATTTATCTATCTATCTATCATCTATCTATCTATCTATCTATCTATCTATCTATCTATCTATCTATCTATCTATTGAGAGATTGCTCATACAGAGGAGCTGAGAAGCCCCATGATCTGCCATCTCTAAGCTAGAGGCCCCAGAAAACTGGTGGTATAATTCAGTCTCAGTCCAAAGGCCTGAGAACCAGGAGAACCAATGGCATAAATCCCACTTCAAAGGCAGGAGAAGATGAAATGAAATGTCCCACCTCAAGCAGTCAGGCAGGAAAAAAAAGGAGCAAATTTCTCCTTCCTCTGCCTGTTTATTCAAGCCTTCCGTGGATTGGATGATGCTCTCCCACAATGGGGAGGACCATCTGCTGTACTGTCCATTGATTCCAATGCTAACCCGTCACCCAGGAACGCTCTTACAGACACTTCCAGAAATAATGTTTCATCTGGGCCCCCTCTGCCCAGTCAAGTTGGCAGAAAATTAACCATCACCTCTCCCTTCCCACTGAGTCCATCTTCCTGGGCTCCATGGTTTGTGTCCTCAGACTTGGGTAGCATTCTCAGCTGATGCTAGGAAGATCTTGGACATGTTAGGGATGTCATTTTTCTCATCTAGTTAGTGGAAGGGGCCTACCTTACTGGCTGCTGTGAGATTCAGTCGGGCACAGAAAAAATTGAATGTAGGGCCTGGCACACTGTGAGAGCGTCAAAAAAAGGGAATTATTCCTTCACTTACCAGGAGCTCCACGTCTTGGGGCCTGTCTCAGTGCCAGTGGCCCTTACTTTGACATTCCTGCCTGTGCCATCTTTCTGTTAGCTCGCTATATTTGGAAAATCGTGCTTCACCCAGCGCATGCCGAGCACACTGTCGGTTATCAACAGACATTTGGTTCATAGCACAGGTGAACTCTGACTGATTGTGAGTAGCTGCTGAGAGAGTGGGGTGCACAAGGATTCTGAGGCTTCCTCTGGCCTCGGTGGTCCAACAAACAATTCCATGGTCAGGAAGCGATGTGTGCCAGGCGGTGAAAGAGGGAAGATCCAGCTCTTTATGATCCAGAATAATGCTAGGAAGTTGGTGAAAAGCCTCCATCTACTTACCCAGCAATCCATTCCAGTGTTTGGAGACAACTTTGGTGACCCAGGAGATAACTTTCCCCTTCTGTTTGCAAAACCACCAGAAATGATCATTTAAATTGTCTGTTCACGAATATCATCACAACTTCCTGAAAAAGTCTTCAAGGACAGTCATACATGAGGTCTTAAAAATCTTCGCTAATGATAATCAGATCATTATCGGTGTTGTTCAGTGCCCTTGGTCATTACTATGCCTGTCTGTTGTGTGCCAGGCCGTGTGCTAGGGGTGTGGGGGGAGGCAAGGAACGGAACACAGTTCCTGTCTTCAAGGGGTTCACGGGCCTTGCAGAAGAGTTGAAGAAGAGAACCAGGTAAACACGAAATGATGCTGTGAGTCACCTCATTGCCTTCACCACCTCATCATGTTTCAGCACAGCCACCAATGTGTTCCCTTTCCTTCGGACCCTAACATACTAACCAGGTACATTGACCAGACATATGTGAGGGTGACCTACAGATATTCAGAAATAAAAACCCACGTTGGTGTCTGGCAGGGGTTGGCAAAGTATGGCCAGTGGGCCACGTTCAGCCCCATTGCCCATTTTTGAAAGAGTTTTCTTGAAACACGGGCATGTCTATGCTTTGACATATTGTCTGAGACTCATGCCATCCACCAGCAGAGTGGAATTATAACAGAGACCACGCAGCCTGTGAAGCCTAAACTGTTTACTGTCTGGCCCTTTACAGAATGAGTTTGCCAAGCTCAGGCTAAAAAACAAAATAGTATGATTCCAGAAATGCATTTGCAGACCTCCTAATTGGATCCTGCACATCAGGACCAAGAAGCTGGAGGCTCTAAGGGGGTAGGTGGCCCAGAGGGGATCCAGATATTAGCAGCTGCAGATGAGCTCCAGAAAACATCTCTTATCGTGCAAATGTTGCATTTGCCTAAAAGGAGGTCAAATAGAGAGTAGACTAGGAAGAGAGGAGGAATAAACGAAATATAACTCCAGGTGTGCGGACTCTTTACTATGTGAGTGGTTTGGGCTAAACATACTGTAGACAACCACATGGACGTCAGTGATCCAGAACCCAGGATCACCAAAATAATTTAAAAATGTTCCCCTGGGGCGTATGGATGTACTTAAGTGTATGTATCAGTACGAAGACAGACATTCACACCCATGTGGTGATCAGGGTCTTTTTCATAGGAGATGTGTGTGTGTGTGTGTGTGCGAATACTAAGATGCATACAAATAAATGTTAAATAGATTTTCACTGACTGTGGACCTATGTAAAGAAATCTTGAGCTGTAGAGATGTCATTTGAGAGAGCTCGAAGGGGCTGGATGGAATAAATGGGAAAGGCGAGGGGGTACATGACAAATTTCCACACACACACATATCCACGCGTATAAAAAGATATTTTAAGTATATATCGGCATTTGAACATATACAAATATTTTAGGTATATATAGAGATATTTAAATTATGTATATATATGCATATATGTGAATATGTATGTGTGTAATCAAACTGCTCTTACGTTCGAGGTTCTTGGAAGTTGGGGCCTGATTCTGTAGCTGTTGGGGTACAAATCAGTCACGTGGGGAACCTGGAGTGAGCCATACTCGGGTATCTGTGGAGGGACAACACCAGAGTGAGCACCAAGGAAAACGTGATTCTTGGTCAGGGCACTAGGCACCTGGGGTGTCACACGGACAGGCCTCGGGAAGAAAAGGTGTCATTTGCAGTTTGTAGGCAGAGAGTAGGGGCGGGGGTGGGGCGGGAGGGACGGGCAAGGAGCACCAGCCTCTGCTGGTTGCATCTTGGACCAGCACGCTTCTCACAACTAGGGATGCAAAACTGCCCTTGAAAACATGCACACTCCTTGGCGGGGGGAAGTCTGCAGAGCCCACTGCCTGGCCCCTACTCCTACTTGTTGGCTGTGTGACTTTGAGCAAATTTCTTAACCTCTTCCTGCTTCAGCAGCCTGACTTGTCATATGTAAATAACAGCGGTACCAGTTTCAGGATTCCTATCAAGATGAAACAAATGAATGTCTAGGCACAGGGCCCGGCACATAGTAAACTCTCAATAAACATGAGCTGTTGTTGGTATTATTTATTGTGAGGGCCGAGGTGTGTTTCTGTCACGTTCAAGAGTGGCTTCAAGGAAAAAAATTTCTTTCAATGGACATTCCCTGCCATCAGTGAACCTTAGGGTTGGCAAAGCACCTCTATACGTTGCTTTGGAGCAGCACAGTCCCAGAGAAAGAAAATGCAAGCCTTGTGTGGAGCGTTACATTTCCTGGTAAGCACATTAGGAAATTAACAAGCAACAAGTGAAATGAATTTTAATCATAGCTTGTATTTCTATGTACACAGTACATGTAGAGATAGGCAAAATAAAGAGCCCTTCACGGACGCACAGGACCTGTAGATGTTGGATGTCGCGGGCAAAGGAGGATCGAGGTTTCAATGGAATTAAATTCACTCATCTGCTGAGTTTAAGATAGGGATATTATCTAGATTGGCTGGGTGGGTCCAGTGTGGTCACGTGGGGGTTTAACAGTAAAGAGGGAGGTGGAAGACAAGGTCAGGATGATGCCGTGTGAGAAGGACTCGCCAGGGCTTGCTGGCTGGAAGACGGAATAGGAGCCAAGGTGTACAAGGCCACTTCTAGAAGCTGGAGAAGGCAAGGCGAGAATTCTCTCCTAGAACCTCCAGAACAGGATATAGCCCTTAGTCTTTTTTTTATTATTATATTAGTCACCATACATTACATCATTAGTTTTTGGTGTAGTGTTCCATGATTCATTGTGCATAACACCTGGTGCTCCATGCAGAATGTGCCCTCTTTAATACCCATCACCAGGCTAACCCATTCCCCCACCCTCCTCCCCTCTAGAACCCTCAGTTTGTTTCTCAGAATCCATAGTCTCCCATGGTTCGTCTCCCCCTCCAATTTCCCCCCCTTCATTATTCCCTTCCTACTATCTTCTTCTTCTTCTTTTTTTTTTTAACATATAATGTATTATTTGTTTCAGAGGTACAGGTCTGTGATTCAACAGTCTTGCACAATTCACAGCACTCACCATAGCACATACCCTCCCCAGTGTCTATCACCCAGCCACCTCATCGCTCCCACCCCACCCCCCACTCCAGCAACCCTCAGTTTGTTTCCTGAGATTAAGAATTCCTCATATCACTGAGGTCATATGATACATGTCTTTCTCTGATTGACTTATTTCGCTCAGCATAACACCCTCCAGTTCCATCCACGTCATTGCAAATGGCAAGGTCTCATTCCTTTTGATGGCTGCATAATATTCCATTATATATATATACCACATCTTCTTTATCCGTTCATCTGCCGATGGACATCTTGGATATAGCCCTTAGTCTTAGCCCAGTAAGACCTGCGTCAGACTCTGAACCCACAGAACCGTAAGATAACACATTTGTGATGTTTAAAGCCACCATAGTTACCAGTAACTTGTCACAGCTGCCGGAGAAAACGAATATACCGATATGCTGAATATTTTTTCAAATCAATCAATATGACAAATTCTAAAAGAGAGACACTGCATAAATTTTAGACTAAGTCTTTGAAACCTGGCCTTTATTTTACATCAACAGCATGTTTTATTTCGGCTCAGACACATCTCAAGGGTTCAACAGCCACGTGCAGCTACCATTTGGGATTATGCAGTCTTCGATAAGCCCGACGGTTAACTCCATGTGGTGGTGTTAGAGGTGGGGAAACTCAGTTACGACAGTCTGAATTGCGCATTTGCATAAACCTGTTAGTCCCCAGGTCAGTGCTGTCACTTAAAATTAATGAGATTGTTTGCTGCACCAAGAGAGCGAGCGAGGGGTGAGACTGGGTGGCCTGTGCCTGGCTCACCAAAACCTGTGTCCTGGGGATGGTCCCTTCCCCTTGGGAGTGCAGTTTTGTCATACCTGTTCCAAGTCTACGTAGGAGAAGAATAAATCATTATCTTCGTGTAACTTCGGATTCCTCTTGAGGCTGTCTTTCCTCCTTGAACCTCACGGACGCAGCTAGAATTAGGAGCCAGGCTGACATTTGGGCCACTTTTGCATACTTATGTCCATAGTCATACATTTTTGTGTGTAATTCACAGAAATGGTGTTGTGACACATCATACCGCCATCTGATCTACCGAGGTGTGGAATCAGGGGTGCCTGGGTGGCTCAGTCAGTTAAGTCTGCCTTTGGCTCAGGTCATGATCCCAGGGTCCTGGGATCGAGCCCCATATTGGGCCTCCCTGCTCAGCGGGGAGCCTGCTTCTCCCTCTCCTTCTACCTCTTCTCTCTGCTCATGCTACCTCTCTCTCAAATAAATAAATAAATCTTAAAAAAAGAATAAAAAGGGATCAGTACATTTTTTCTGAAAAAGGCCACATAGTTATATTTTAGGCTTCACAAGATGTATGGTCTCTGTCCCAACTTGTCTAGGGCAAAAGTGGTCATAGACAATATGTGAATATTGTCCTAAACAACGTGTGAGTGAATGGGTGTAGTTGTCAATAAAACTTTATTTACAAACACAGGTGGCAGATAAGATATGGCCTGCTGCCTACACTCTGCTCAGTCCTTTTCTAGTTCTTTCATTTTATTATTATTTTTTGATTTTTTAAAAAAACTATTTATTTATTTTAGAGAGAGAGAGAGTGCACTCAAGCAGGGGGAGGGGCAGAGGAAGAGGGAGAGAGAAAATCTCAATTAGACTTCATGCTCAGTGCAGAGCCCGATGTGGGGCTCGATTTCATGACCCTGAGATCATGACCTGAGCTGAAATCAACAAGTGCACTATTGCATCCATTTTAGTTGCTATATAGTATTCCACTCTTTGAATATAGCAAGATTTTCTTTAACCACACACACGCTATTGACATTAAATAGCGTGTCATCATTTCCCTGTATTATAAGCATCCCCATTATGCACTATTCACATGGGTCTTCCTGTATATCTGCAAGAGAGCTTCTCGAAATTAAATTCCTACAAGAAAATTGCTGGATTAAGGTGTCAGCATATTTTTGATTCTATACCTACAGTCAGATTGCTCTCTGAAATGGTCGTACCAATTTGCCACTCTGTTGATAGGCAGCAAAGTGGCTCTTCCCCCTTTCAGTCTCATAGCCTATATAGGACGGGCTCCTTGGTCTGGTCACACAGGGTAGCAGAAGATGCCTGCCAGCCCTGTCCTTATGTGCCCCACCATCCTCTGCTTCTTGCTTATGGGGGAGAGCAATTCTATAGGTATGACTAAGGAAGGACCAAGAATGACTGCTTGTGTTAAACCATAACACTTATTCAAAGGATGAATTTAATCACATCTTATTAGGCTTAACCCACAAAACAATACTGCACTTTATCTTATAAAAAAAAAAAGAAAAAGAAAAAAGAAATCTATGAACCAGTTGGCTTTGACACTGATGACCCCAGGAATGATTTTTGCAATGCAGGAAATCAATTTCCTGGCCTTATAACATCATTTCTAGAGGTGTGATCACCAGAAAAGATGGTGTTCTCATAAAGATCTTTGTACTTCTGCAGGTGGATAATGATCCAGGACTGAAAGCCTCTTCACTTTAAATAGACACCCCGGGTGGTTGTCTGGTATCTGCCTGTGCTCTGGCCAACCAGGACTGGTGCAGATGGGACGTCCTGACACCCTGGGAATATACCGGCTTTGTGTTTTCTTTTTTAAATACGGAGAACAGTAACCATTAGAATAGGAAAGACTGCCTCAAGAGAATGTAAGGCATTTGGTGACTGATGTTATTGTTACCTAAGTTCTGAAAAATCCCAATCTCTCTGCTCCTAACCATCCGTTCAGCCAGCAATATTAATTAATCACCCGTATTATGTCAGACACTGTTTCGGGATTCATAAATACACCATTAAATGCAATGGATAATGCATCCTGTCTTCTTGGAGCATACAATCTAGTTTTAGGTAGACACAAAACAATGAGCAGAATAAGTACGTGAATAACTTTGGATCACTTATTTTTATTGCATATTTACAGGAGCTGAGGTTTCTCTAACATGGTCCCCAACCTCAGGAGGTACACATCTCAATGGGTGAGGCAGATAGGTACAAGAAATGCAATGCAATGTGATCATCAGATCAGTATTCAGGATGTATTCTCAGTGTGCTTCAAATCAGTAGAAACTGTGTCATTCACAATGGTGTCATTCAGGGGCTTGTGATGGCTTCTTCTTCAGGGAGGTGAAGAAGGCCCCTTGGGTTCTAAAGCTATATTGGTCAGGATTTTTCAAAGAGAATTTACAGATCTCTCTCTCTCTCAATCTCTCTTTCTCTCTCTCTATAATATATAATGTATATACATATATATTATATAATTATAATATATAATGTGTATATATAATATATATAATACATACATATTCATATATTCATTATAAGAATTTGTCTTTATGATAATGGAGGCTGAGAAGTCCTACACTCTGCCATCTGCAAGCTAGATAATTAGGAAAGCCAGTGGTATCATTCATTCAAAATCTGAAGGCTCAAGAATCGGATGTGGTGATGAGCAAGAGAAGATATGTGTCCCAGCCCAAACAAAGAGCAAATTTGCCCTTTCTCTGCCTTTTTGTCTGATTAGGTCCCTTAGTGGATTGGAAGATCTCCAGCCTACTGATTCATATACTAAGTTCTTCCAGAAACACCCTCCTAGAGACAGCTAGAAATAACGTTTTACCAGCTAGCTATCTGGTCATCCATTAGCCCAGTCAAACTGACTCATAAAATCAATCATTACAAAAGCCTTTGGATTGGTGTCTTGGAAAATAAGCAGGATCTTCCCAAGTAGAGGGGAACGGAGGAGGCCACTCAGGGCAGGGGAACTGCATGTGGCAATAGGTGGAGCTCTGGAAGGCAGGGCACATGTCAAGTCAGGAGGGACAGAAGAAGCTGAGGAATTGGGCTCATGTCTGAAAACCACCTAAAGTCTTTGAATGGGAAATGATGACAGATGGCGTCTATCAGGCAATGTTCCCAAGCTACAGGGGCACCTATTTAAGAAGATGGACCCTTCGTCCTGGGGAACAGTGGACACTCAATAGAAGTCTACCTAATGAATGAGTGAATGAGGGCCCAGGATACAAAAATAAATAAATAAATTTAAAAAAGTGTCATCAAACGCAAGTCACAATTATTCCATTTCCCAAAGGGATGATCACTTTCTCACAACAGAACTGTGTTTGAAGAGCCTGATAAAGAACCATATTGGACTTATGGTAGTTCCTTTGTTTTAAAAGTGTTGTCATCTTGAAGGTAGAATTCCAACATCCCTCATGTGATGTGCTGCTCCCTGTTGGAGGGGGTTATCCAAGGCAGGTAAGAAGGCGCAAGGCAAAGAATTCCACAAAAGCATATTCTTCGTCCAAGTAACACAGTTCCAGGGAGAGCATGGGCCCGTGTCTAGATGAGACCAAAGCCACTCTTGGGACTGGAGCAGGAGTGGAGAGTGGGGGAGATTGGCCCCACTAGTGGGTTAGTTGTGCTCGTCTACCCATATTTTTCTGATTGCAGACAGACTTGGTCTTCCTCTTTGGAATGCTCTCTGAGGACAACAGTTGAAAGACTCTTTCTGGACATCTCAGGTATGGGGCCAGGGGCAAGCGGTGTCCCGTCTGTAAGCCTAGCATCTTCACCCACAAAGGACTAAATGAGACAATGTGCAGAGAATGCAGAACGCAGTGATGGCACTTAGTTGGATTCACTCTGGTAAGAATGCTTCTCTTCTGCCTCCCCTGTTGTCCATTGAGTGATGAAGGACACGTGTCCTGGCCTGGACATAGATATGTCTACCTCGGTCATTTTGGCCAACTCAATGTCTCTGGTGCAGGGTCATTCATCCAGGGAACTGGTTGTCACACAGTTGAGACAGAAGATGAAGCATTGCCTTGCATTGTTGCATAACAAATGATATCAATGGTATACAGAGATAAGCATATTTAATTCATGCGGCTGTGGGTTAGTTGGGGTTTGGTCCATCTAGATTGAGCTCAGCTGGGCTGCTCTGCTCTAAGGGTCTTGCATTCTTTTCCTGGGATCAACAGACTAGCCTGGCTGTGTTCTCATGGTGATGGCAGAAGTGCAAGGGGTCAGCAGAAACAAGCAAGACCTCTCAAGGCCAAGGCTCAGAATTGAAGCAATGTCACTTCAATCTCATTTTATTGGTCAAAACCAGTCTCTTGATCAGACTTAAGGTCAATAGGTGAGGAAATTTACTTTGCTCCTTTAATGGGAATAACTACAAACTCCTACGGAACAGGCCAAATGTAGGGGAACAAAGAATTAGGCCAATGGCTCTACAATAGGTTATGTTCTCCAAATCCCTTTTTCAGTTCAGTGTGTCAACACACCTACTAGATTAAGGGAGGGAAAGATCATCTAATGATCAACAAACTGAAGAGACACATATCTACTCATGTGTTCAACAGATATTAATTGGTTACCCACACGGGCCAGGCACTATTTTAGGTACATCCTACCATGACAAACAAGAAGGAGAAATCCCTTGCTGTCATAGAGCTCACATTCTGGAAGGCAAGACAGGTAATAAGCAAGTAAAAACCTTAAACCAAAAAAAGGTTAGGTGGTGATGATTACAAAGCAAAACAAAAGAGGGTCAAATAATAGAGAGTACCCAGTGTGTGGAGCAATTTTAAGGAGTGAAGAGGTATCTGGTCAACAAGCAATGGATGCTCTTTATTGAGCACCAACCAGACATCACTGGTCTGATGGTCATGGCCTTCAATATTCGTTCAGAGTTCCCAATGGCACTTTACTCTCAGCTCAAATGAATGTCTTTCCATCCTTTCCTCTGCTTTTAGCTTGAGTAGGAGGAGGCAGAGGGAACTAAATTTCATGCATGGCTCTTCTCTTTTGAAGAATGGAAGAATGGGTCTCCAGATTTTTGAAGGCCTGTAGTCCAGGGTATACATTTTCCAGTAGGAATATTGAGTTCTGTGTTATAATCTTCTTTAAATATCTTTTTTTTTATGATAAGGAATCATGGTAGAAAACTGGTCTTTATATATCACACAGTCTCATCAACTGTAGCTATGTGACACCAGACCATAGTAAATAGCTGAACTTTAGTGGCAGAATTATTATTGTTTTATCCACAGGCTTACTGATCTGTAAAACTGTCCAATGAGATGATTTTACTAAGTGGGTCATTACAAAAAGACTGGAGGAGTGGCCATATTTGATTATCCAAATGTTCAATGACATTCAGGTATTTGGTGGCTTAAAACATTTATGTATGTGTTTGATGATATTGTAGTATTTTTATCTGAACAGTGGCACTATGTTGACCCAACCATAGTTTTACTTCTTTGTGGTTTTAGGAGAATTTTAAGATGTTTTCTCTCAAGGCAAAGGCATGAAGACATAGGTCTGGTGATGGCGTCTCAGGTGTCACTCTACTGGATTCTAGAAGTTTCTGAAGCTGTTGTCAACAGTGGAAAAGGATCATAGCAGCTAGGCAGCAAAGAGAAACTGAGGACCGGAAATGGATGGGGCACTCGGCATTGTTGAATTCTGCATTTTTACATGGCAGACAATTCAGGAGGGGATGGAAAGTTGCAGAGGTCCTGCTGCATCCCCAACCAGGAATGTCAGTTTCCTGAAATGCTGCCATCTGCGTCTCAGAGCCCTGGAACACTGGCACATTTGAAAGTCCTTGATAAGGTTCACTTACTTTGGTAGTCAGTCAGATTACGATTCTATGACCCTGAGATCATCCAAAAACTCTGAACTCAAGAGGCTGTCCCCCAAATGCGGTATATATTTGTTCTTCTTCCTTTCTTTTCCAGTCACCCTTGAAGCTATACCCCACCCCCTGACACCATCTCTAGCCTTGGTAGTCACATCAAAGAAATGGAAAAACAGGCCTTCTGAGAGAGGTTGATAAAGTACAGGAACACACATGTGCACATACAAACACACACACACACAATTATTGTTTAGGCGAGTTGGGAAAGACACAGTAGTATGGAACAACCCATCCCATTCCTGAGTCCTCAGGAAATTCTAGGCAAAACCCAATGATGGCACTTTTGTTTTGTTTTTTTCTTCCCTTTCCTTGTTTCTTTCTTCTTCTTCCTCCTCCTCCTCTTCCTCTTCTTTTTCATCCTCCTCCTCTTCCTATTCTCCTTCTTTTTTTCATGAGACAGAATTCTCCATCTGTACAACTGTCTAGTGAGAAATTTACTGAGAGAATTGACTCTTTGTCTCTACAAAGCCCCATGAAGGAAAGAGTCTATGTGATAATTGTATGCACAGTTCAAAATATTTTAAATGAACTTGTTCTTACAAAGAAATAAGTTATGAAGTTAACTTTTGTGTGTGTGTGAATAATTAAACTATTGTCACCACTTTAAATTATCATCCATTGTTAACTTACATCATTAAATCTTACTTCTTTGCTGAAGAATAATGAAAAAAAATGCACTTAACAGTTATTGCAAGCTCCAGGCCATTGATAACGCCAGTCTCAGTCTGAATTTCACACATGGGTTTTATACTTCCTACCTGTTGTTGGGCCAGCAAGCGGAACTCTGCTAGCATTAGGGATGAAACTGATTCTCCTGCATCAGGACAAACTCTCCCTGAACACTGCATGCATCCTGAATCATCCAATCACATTAGGATTTTGTGTCTGTGCAAAGGGGGATGCTGGGGTCCCAGCTGAGTCTTTGTTCTCCTTATGGGATTGATAAAGCATCTCCAGCCCTTGCCATATCAGAAAACAAGCTCCTCCCAGAACCATAATATGTGTACACCATTTAGGCAATTCATTTGATAATTTTGGGGGTTGAGGAGTGGGTGGCTGGGTCAGAAGAAAGGGGCTGGGGTGAGTGTCTCAACTGATTCCTAAGGAAGAAGATGACTTGTGTTAATTTCTTTGTTGTTTCGATTAAGGAGGTGATAAATTTTTTTTTTTTCTGGATATTGTTAAAGAGGTTTGCCAGGCCTTAAGGAATGTGTGGCATTCTTCAGATGAAATAAGGCCAATCAGTGGAATAATGAGGAAAGTAATATCTCCCCAGAGAGGCTGATGGGGTTTTCATCAAATCAACCAACCTTTTCCCGTCACTTACGCCGCCATGCACACCAGCAGGCCCTGTCCGCCTGCCTCCTCTCCTTCCTTCCCTTTGTCAAAACTCCCTTGTGCTATTACCGTTATTCCAAATTCTGAGGGACCCAGGACATTCATGAGCACTGGATCCCTCCTCTTTTGGAAACATAATTATTCACTCTTATTTTCTTTCCTTTATAGCTCAACTGCCCCGTCAAATCCCAGAGGGGCTTCAGAACCGGAGAAGAATGGGGACTGGGGGGCTGCAGAGGGATAAAGGATCTGCTTCTTGGCAGTCTCTGGGTCTCTGAACTGAAGCTGAGATGGGCAGTCCCACCAGATTCTGAGCTTAGATGGGGATGAGAGTGTCCCCCATGGAGGGACAGACCACACCACGGTGGTCTAAGGGGACTGGGTGGTACGGGTTTGCCCTCAGCCCATGGGCTTGCTTCAGCCCTACAGACAGTGGCCCCTGGAAACCATTTGGCTAAGTAGCCTCCCCGCTTACGGCTTACCAGAACAGGAGAGCCGGAGGGAGAGAGAATTAAACCAGTCAGCTTGGCATAGGTGCTGTGAAACATCTGGCTGCATCTTCCCGTGCTATGGTAGCTGTCCACAGCTGGGGAGCCTGCTGCATGGCAAGGAGGTTACACTTCAGCTCCTCTGAGCTCTCCTCCCCATGGGCAGCTTCCCCAAGGGTCAATGGCAAGGACAGCTGTACACGATGAGGGGGCCTGAACACATGCACGAGGACACCCCAGAGCGGCTTTGCCAAGGCCATGCCATCCTGTCTCTGCACCCATGGCCTGTTGGCTATGGACCTGGTGAGGACTTTGCAGACACTGCGAGCCGACGGGCAGGGACAAGCGGTGTCTGTCCTCCTCGGAAACCCTCAGCAGCGCCTTGTGCCCTGGACGCCCATAGCGGAAAGCAGAAAGCCTCCCTGACAGGCTCCGGACACACGAGCCCCAGGGCCGTGGAAGCGGGGGCTAGACCCTCTCAGCAACCCGACAGCCGTGGACTTCCTCCACCGGCGCTGGGGGCCGGGGTCAGGGAACCAAACAACAACAAAAATCACATTTAGCATGTGAAAGTTTTCCAAATTAACCGGGTTCCACTCACAGGAGTCCTCCCACCGTGCTCAGCAAATGATTCAAAGCCTCCACATGATTTCATCTGTGCAGACTCTAATCCACTTACTTAATGAAATACATAATTAACATATTATAATTGCAGTAAAGATGGTTTTGACAGAAATCATTTCCCGTATCTAATACCGTGGTAATTTAATCTGTTCCCCACTCCCTAACACGACCCTCTATGATTAAGTTTCATAAGAATTTTTTTGATTGATTGACTCATCTGACGGGCCTGGGCCTTGCTCAAGGAGTGTCTGTCAGTTTCCGGAGCCGCAAGTGAAGTCGCGGCAGATGGCTGCGCCGGGCTCTGTGCACCGGCTCCCTGTGTGGTCTCCGTCTCGCGCTCCTTCTCTTCCTTCCCCTTCCTCTCAATGCCCCCGTAATCCACCCTCGGCTGGCCCGAACTGCCAAACCCGGCATGTTTTTATCTGCCGCCCCTCGGCTGCAGGGATGGTTATTAAAGGCAAGGAAGGCAGGAGCTGGGGTGGGCGGGGGGGGGGGGAGCCAGATGTCATCCTCCTCCCTCACACCTGGCTGTGCCCCTCTCCACCCCCCAACCCAGGCTGGCGCCGCTGCCTGGGGTTTTTAGGTAGGGCTGAAACCTGCCTGGGGGCTGGGAGACCTGCAGAAGGAGGACCTCCCCATCTCCCCCCGCCCCGCCGCCTCCCACCCGGCCAGGGCTCTGCTCTGCTCCTGGGGGGCTCTGCAGACCTCAAAGTCAGGGTGACAGCTCAGCTCCTCCTTTCCCGGCTCCCCAGCACACCCCTGCAGAGGCGAGTGTGCACACTTCCCTGGGTTAACAGGAGTGGATTCCGAGCAGAGCACCTGGATTGCTCCTCTGCTCGTTGATGGGGATTCTAGGAGAATGGGGAGCTTCAGGGATGGTGTTGGAGTTCTGGGTGCCTGCCAGATGTAAAGTGTCGGGTGGCCCTGGAGGCAGGGGAGAAGTCGCCTGCACACTCTCCCAAGAACCAGAGGGGCGAGGAGAAGCCTGCAAAGGGAGTTAGAAAGTAGCCTAGTGTGAAGGTCTACACCTGTTGATCTCTCCATGCTTCCTCAAAGCTCCTACTGTGTATTAAGCACCCACTGTATACCAGGTACTTGAGACTCTGACTTCCATTTGGCTGATAAGCAAATGAGCCTCAGTGGGGGGTAAGCACCGTGTGCAAAGCCCAGCATGTTGGTGCTTGCATCCACTGGAGGGCTCCTGCCTGGGGTGATGGGTGATGCGTCATCTGATGAAGGGGCAAACGTGTGAGTGGGAGAAGGCACAGGAAGAGTCTGTGGCCGCTGGGGGAGGAGGGCGGGTTTGGGAATCAGGGACATGAAGGTTTGCAAGTTGCTCCAGCCTCTCCCTGTGGTCAGTGGTCAGATGGTGTCTCGCAGGCCCTCCTCCCACTGACAGGGGCCTTCTGTGCAGGCTCGTCTCAAAGGCCCCTCCCCAGGAGGTACCCCATCTCTCCAGCAGGATCATCCCTGCCCGTCTGCTGCAACCCATCACATTGTTCCCAAACTCTAGTTCTTTACAGACTTGTGATATCTCCTTGCTGGACCACAGCTCCCTGGAGCCCGGGCCAGGGTCTCCCAGAGTCGTGGAGATGCCCCACCTCTCACAGGGCCCTAGGCACTTTGTCTCTGTGGGCCTCTCACTGCATAAAAAATATTCAAAAACCCATTTTACAGCTGCATTGATGTCATGACAAATGGAATCCTGGGCCCTAAAAGTTCATTTTTTTTTTTCCTTCCGATTTTATTTAGAATTAAAGCAGGCTTTATTTAATGACCTGAAAGCACCAAGAGCCCTGGGTGCTTCTCCTCCTGGAAAGTCTGAGTAAGCCCTGGGTCCACCCTCCCTGGCCCCCTGACTGGACAGGTGCCCCCACCCTGCCAAGCCCTACAGTCCAAAGGCCACAGAATGTGGCCCCACTCAGGACAGCCAGGGCTCCTGCCATCCACCAGCCTCCCGTCCCTCTCTAACCCCACACCTTAAGCATGCAGAAAACAGCTTGGCCAGACCAGCCCCAGAAAGAGCAGCTTCTTCTGGTGAGGAAGGTACTTGCCGCAGAGTGGGCTCCTCTCCTGGAAAGGAAAAGGACATGGCCATGGAGTTTAAGGGTGACGGCTGGGAGGGGTTGACGTTGTCCATAGCCACGCAAACATACAAACTCCCTAGATCCTGGGTCCCAGTTCGCATGGAAGCTGGGAATCCCAAATCGGCCTGTGGTGCCTCTCCTCTCCTGCACCTGCCCTGAAAGCCTTTCATCTCAGGGCTCCCTGTTCCCCTCGGGCTTCCAGGCCCCGGGGGGGGGGGGGCGGGGTGGGCAGAGAACATCCTCTGGAGTCCAAGTGACCCTCTGGGGGTGGGGTGGGGAGGGCTGGTTGATGCCAATCCCCCGGCTCGCGCACTTCCTTCCCAGCCATTTGTCCCTCCAGATTGACATAGCTGTCACCGTCTAAACAGTGAGCACTGTGAGGACAGGCATACAAACGGCGCGTCCTTATTTCCCTCCATCTTCACACAGAGCCACGGAAATGAAAGGAACAGCAGCTTATGTCTGCCTTATGTTAAAGACTTCTCCCCCCTCCCATCCCCGGGTAGCCAAAGCCTCGTAAGTCCAAAGGCCTGTGACAACCTCCTGGGAGATGCCAGGGCTGTAGCGGGGGGCTGTCTGGGGCCGGGGCAGGGGCGAGGGGAGGGAAGGGCGGGGGCTGGGGCGGTGCGCAGCGGGGGGAGGCACGGGGTCGCACGCCGCCGCTGGGCTCTGGGGTCTGGCGGCCGCGCGCCCCCCGCGCGCCCGCGGTCTGCGCCCGCGGCCCGGGGGAGGGGAGGCTCCGCGTGAGTGGCAAGTGTACGCGAACACCACCGCGTCAACTGCCAATATGTTATGAGGCCTTGGTAACAATCCCGAGTCTCCGGGGAGCGCTGCTGCAGTTCAAGTGCGCACCAGACAGAGAGAAAACAATTTCTGGTGCCAATAATGCAGCACAGATGAAAAATGTTTTAATATTTGAAGCTGCTTTATGGCAGAAGCGATGACAGTGATGGACTCAATGTCAGCTCTTTTTCCCGAAATGTCATCTTTCGTCTATGAGTTTTCCCTGCTCCGGAGGCATGCAAGCCTCACGCCGGCTCGCTGCAGCCATTGATCATTGATTTTGTTCTAAATGGAAAGCTTGCCAGAAGACTAGAAATTCTGGAATTTATTAGGATTTCTTTAAGAGGCACTTTAGCTCAACGGTTCTCATTACTGTCTTTACAATGTTACTTATTTTTCTTTTTATGTCATATGATTTGTAAAGGGTTAGTACTCAGAGAACAATATACGATTAAACCATTGTGCACGCTGGAGCTGCTGCCTTCGTAAAAAGGATTCTCGGGGGGCTAAATACATATTTGACTACGAACCGGCAGCATGGGGCTATTTTGCCAGCAAAACCTGTATTTTGAAATTTGCTGATGGGGCTCACGCTAAATGGCGCTGCCGTGGAAGTTCTGATTAAACAGGGTCACTTAGAAATTAATACCGCTTCACGCCACACCGAAAGGGCTGACCGTGTCCCTCCCCGTCTATCGCCGGGTCGGCGAGCACCCTGGGGTGGGCGCCCGGTGCCCGCAGCGCGGCGGAGGCGGGCCCTGCTCCATCCTGCTGGGACTCTGGGTGGGCCAGGCAGGGTCGGAAAGTCCGTCACCGTGTTTATTTCGTGACAGATGATTTACAGGGAACGTTACTTCATGAACACCAAAGAAGAGCGGATCGCCGCTTTATTACGTATTAACATTTAACATACCCGTATGGCCCTGCGTAGGTGATCAGTCTTCATTTGGCTGAAAAGAACCCATTCGCATTAGACAGTTGGCTAAATGTTTTTCTTTTCTGCCGTGTTTCCATTGGCACAAGACTAGTTCAAACAGGTATGTTAGCTCTTGGCTGAGCTGTGTGACATCCAGGCTTTATTACAGAGCAGGGCGCCCAGGGAATGTGAATTACAGTTTGTATCAGCCTTGGCCTCCTAAACACATCACTCAGTCTAGTTGATTATGGAATTTGCTCTGGAGCGGGGGCCTCAAGATCCCTCTCTGAGCAGGGCTGCATGTCTGCACTGTGCCAGCAGCCCACAGTAGCTCCTGTGGCCAGACAAAGAGACTTCTGAGGGAAAGGAAGCAGTCTGGGAAGGAGGAGCAGGGGAAAGCCTCCCCAGCCTCCCCGGCCGCATCCTGGGCTGAGCATCCGTCCAAGAACACGTGCCCCGCCCAGCCCTCTGCTGAACAAGACAGCATGGCAGCTAGAATGAGTGAGGAAACTTCTGGAAGACGAAATCGACATCAGCAGAGCTGGGTGTTTGGGTGCAGCGTGTCCTCTCAGAGCCCAGGGATGGGACCAGCCCCGTGTGCGTCCAGATTACTAAGGCTCTGGTCGGACGCACCCGCTGCATTGTGGGAGGCCACGTGAGGAGGAGCTCCGAGTGGCAACCCAGTGCCCCCGGGAGAGGGGCACCCCTTTCCCTTGACCTGCCAACCACTCTGACGGCAAGTACTGTTACTACGGTATCATCACCATATTGTGACGGCCACTATTACCTCCTGGAGGTGATCATAGTCATCTTACAGCTGCGACCACCAAAATCCTCTCCTAGCTAGCTCCCGGCCTCCCCTGCCCGCCTGCCCCCGCAGCCCATTGTCTGCACGACAGCCAGAGTGCTCCACCTAAAACCAGACAGATTGCAGGACTCGGCCAGCTCAAAACGCACACGGCTTCCCATTTCACTCAGGGTAGAAGCCAGGATTTAATGACCTTACGGCCCTCGTCACCCAGGCCCCTGTGCTCTTTGTGACCTCATCTCCGACTGCACCTCCCCTCACTCACTCCCCTACCACCACACCGGCCTCCTGGCTCGTATTCCTCCTTTTCCCAGGGCCTTTGCACATGTGGCTCTGCTCCAGACCAGTCTCCCCCAATTGGTCTCAGTGCTCCTGTCCTTATTTGGTTCTGGGCTCTGCACAAAGTCTGTCCCTGACCCCTACCTACAATCACAAGTGGTCCGATGGCCTCTGACGCTATTGAGTCCACAGAAAGGAACGGACACAGAGATGGCAATCAGGAAACGAGGTGTTTGAAAGGAATGGACGTCTGTGTGGAGAAGTGGGTGGAAGCAGGACTGGGCAGAGAAAGCAGCGGCACCATGATGCCAGGAGCTTGGGAGCCAAGGTCACCGGTCAGAGGTCCCTCAGCGGCCCAGATGGCTCAACTTCTCCAGGCCACGTCGCTGAGCTCCCAGATGGAGGCTGCCCCAGGAAAGGGCAGGGCCCCTGGAGGCGACTCTCTGCAGTGAGGCAGGTCCCGAAGGGGCCGACAGCTGGAGGCTGGGCACCAACTACACTCTCTCCGCTGGGCAGGGAGCCCTCCCCTCCTGCAGGGGGACCTCATCTCCACCTCTCCCCCCTGTTCTTCACTGTGCCTATTACTCCTGGAGGTACGCTGGTATGTGTTTATGTGACCGCTCTCTTTCTCCAGGAGGGCTGGGGCTGGTCAGTCTTGCTCCACGCCCTGAGGCTGGAAAGAGGCTGGCACGGAGTATTTGCTCAGTAAATACTTGTAAACCAAGAGATGCTTACTGAACATCTTCATGTACAGTGCTCCCTACTATCCTCCCGATAGTCCTTCAAGGTCGGTATTACCCACGTTTTACACATCTGAGAAAGCAGAGCTCAGGTCCAGGGTTGTATGGTATCTGACTTGAGTTTTTAACCACACGGCGTGGAGAGGGGCTCAAAACCTTGCCCACCTGAGGGATGACATAAGGGTCTAAAACAGGGGATTGGGAGCTCAGCGCCAGGGAAGGGCAATCGGCCAAGGGGTACGGAGGCCAGGGCGGTCTGCCCATGCGGAGGAGTATGGGGAGCAGAGAGGGCTGCTTGGGGAAGGCACAGCATTGGAGGTTGCCTGGGTGGGGGTGTTGTTCGGAGGCTTAGTTATGCCTGCCCCATTCTGGAGCCGAGAAGGAGCTCTGGGGACATCTGCTTCCTCCTTTGTCCAACTGCCTAAGTGAGGGCTCCTTCCCACGATCATGATTCATCCCAGCTACAATGGGTCCCCTTGGATTCACGAGAAATAAGGAAGTGAATGAATGTTCCCATGCTAGACTCCTCAACTCTATGAGGTCTGGCTCAGTTCAATACACTTCAACGAGATCCATTTAGCACATCCATTCTTTCCCTAAATCTCACCCATATTTCCCTCTGGGGATTCACTCTCCCTGTTTTGTAAAGGCCTTGATGAGATTGATAAAGGGAGGGGCTGCTATCCAGGCAATGCCGACTTCTCTGAATTTGAGTCCTGAGCAGCAGGTGCCAAGCCTTGGAATTCATCAGCCTCAGCTCATGACCTGAGTCAGACTCTGACTCAGCCTGCATACTTCTGGTTCCAGATCCTTCCCCGTACTGGTTCTTCACTTCTTTCCTTTCTTTCTTTCTTTTTTTCCTTTTTTTTTTTTTTAACTTCTTTATATTCTCTGAGTTACTGCTGCTTCTTCCAAAAAATTCCCTTTTCCTGATGCCAGCCACAGTTGCCTTCTGTTCCTTGTAACCAAAGAACCCTGAGAAATACACATGTCCAGATGGGCCTGGAAGAAGGTCAAGGTCAGGATAAGAGAGGAGATGGTCCCTGACCCAACACCTATTTAATTCATGTATTTATTCAATTCTTCCCTACCTCCTCTTTCACGAAATTTCTATGATGCTTTGCATAGGAACATTTACAGTGAAAGTATATAAATATATATATGCATACAAAGGAAAAATTTGAGGATAGAAGTAATCTATTTCTATGAAGTAATGTCTGTGATCTGGCTTAGTTTTTGCTCTGAGATTCATAATAGCCAGAGCATCAAGGACAGTGTGATCAGTCACACCTTCCTCAATCTTGGAAAGAGGCAGGGGCTACTTGTGGGGAAATGAAGCCCCCCATGAAGAAAGCTGGGGGAGTCCTGCAGAGTCATCTAGACTCAGACACTGGGCCAAGTTCTGCACGCCACACATGCTCTTGGCAAGAAACCGTAAACTATTTGTTCGTGACCCAAATCCAGCCCAAAGAGAGGTTTTCTTGGGACACACTGAGTTTTAGAAATTGGCATTAATTTACATTAAAACTGGGATAGTTCATATAAGATCTGAGTTTCTATCATCCTTTTAAAAGTCAAATCTGGCAACACCGGGCCTACATTCCCACGTGATGACCAAAGGCTGCTGTGAATAGTGGGTGCCCCTTTAAGCAGAGCCTATGCCCCCTGCTTTCACCCCGGTCACATTATTCCAGTTTGCTCTCCTTGTTTCTATCACTTGTATTAACATCGTTTCTATGTGCTGCCAAACCCAACATGGACCCTCAAGACAGGACGAGGTCAGCCGGGATGCAGGAGCTGTCGGGGGGGATTGAAGGTGACCATGGGAAGGGGTTGGGCTGAGTAGAGGAGAAGGAATGAGGGCCTCCAGGCAAAGAAGACGGAGTGAGCAAAGGTGGGAACTGGCAGAGACGTGGCCTGGGGAACTCACGCAGGTGAGCCAGAGGGATGTGGCTGCAAAGTGGCTTCCCCACCAGTGGCAGGAGCTCGGCCTCTGTCTTGTCAGGCTTGGGGTGATGGCAGTGGCCGCTACGACCTCTGCTCGGGCAGGAGCTGATCTTGGGGGGGTGTCCTGCTGTCTACCTGAGGCCGACCTTCCCGATTTACCCAGTGAAGGAGCCCTTTCTACAAGGGCTGGGATCACATGGGGACTCACAGAAGTGTGTGCTGGGAACCTGGGAGGGTCTGGGAGAAGTCCACTGGTTTCCCAACCCAGCTCCAACACTTGGAAAACAGCCGTTAAACCTCGTGGGCCTCAGTTTCCTCATTTGGGAAGTAGGAATGATGATCCTTCCTTCAGGTGGTCGTTGGAGAATTAAATAAGATGCTCTTGGAGGGCTGAGGGCAGAGCCTGGGAGGCATGAGGCTTTCACTACGTACTAGTGAGAATGAAGAGGTAGTTGGTTTCAGACAGTGCAGGAGACTTCCAGAAACCAGTAACAAGCACACGCTTTATGGCAGCTCCCAAGGCCAGGGTTTCCTGGACCGAAAGTTTTCCTGATAGAGGCAAGGAGGCAAGGATGTTCCCTGGCAGGCAGGGATTTCCTTCTGGCTCTTACCCCGATTATCCCGGCCTACCTCTTGGCAGGCTGGCTGTGGGTAATCCATCATCCCCACCCTTTTAGTGCAGAGACCAACTGCTCTTCAGAGCCCAGCCCCTCATGAGTGTCCCCCGTGCCCCCCTATCCCAGAGCAAGGCTGTAGGCCTTGGCCCAGGACAGGCTCAGGACTGGGACTGTAGGACCTGAGCTAGTGGCATGGCGGAGAGCATCCACTCATGGACCCCTGGCCCACCCAACAGCTGCCAATAGCCTCTTCTTTGTGCCAGGCCTACAGGAGACAGCAGGAATAAATGATACCATCTGTGCCCCGAAGGAGCCCTGGGATCCCTGTCCACCCCAGTGGTCACACCTACGGGACCTTCCCAAAGTCCTCCCATGCAAAACGTACCTAATTCAAGACTGATGTGTTCATAGTGGTATAATGCTTGAAATTCACGTTATTTCAGACTTCACATAAAAGTAAGACTTTGTTCATATTTGTTCTTTTTTTTAAATTTATTTTATTTTATTTAAATACGATTAATTAACACATAGTGTATTATTAGTTCCAGAGATAAAGTTCAGTGATTAAGGAGGGCATATGATATAATGAGCACTAGGTCCTATATATAACCAATGAATCTCTGTTCATATTTTAAGCATAGGGTATTATATTTGTCTAATTCAAATTTGCATGAAACACAACCATGGGGTACTTTCACAACATCCCCTTGGATGGGTCTTTCAGCTCCTAGAAAGCCAAAGGAAGCTAGGAAAAAATAGGGGCCATCAAGATGAGTAGCATGGATGGAGTTGGTCTGGTTAGTCTGAGTTCCCTACGTCTTACTGTGCACTGGGCATGAAAAACAGCAATGGCCTTGGGGTAGCCTTCCTGTTCCATCACTGTGTCTCTGCCTCAGCTCCCTTATTTTAAAATGAGCGAGGCCACATGGTCCGGAAGGTTTCCTCTCACTCTGACATCTTGGGGTCTGTGGGGAGGTGAAGATCCCTGGCCCTGAGCCAGGGTGGGAGAGCAGGGCCTGCAGTGGCCGACGGTGAAGCTGGGCAGGAGTACCCAGGCTGTGAAGGGAGGCACTAGGCCTAAGGCAGGACATTGGGTAATTGGCCTGGATGTGTGAGGAAAGGAAAGAGAGAGAAAATTGTTTGTGCATGTGCGAAATTGCATAAAGGCAGACATGGCCAGATGCGGTGGAAGGGGGTCACGGGCGGGACAGGGTGGGGGTCTGATGTTTTGCACTTGAACGGATGAATCCCAGGCCCCCCAGTGTCTGTGTTTGGAGATGTTCCTGAACTATCAGTAAGCAGCCAGACCCCCAGGTCGGGAAGGGTGCATCCGCTGGAGGGAGCCGTGGGAAGGCGGGAGGGCAGGCTGGGTCTCCTGGAGCTGACAGAGGGGGGACCTTCCAGGAGAGCTTCATTTTCCTGCCTGAGGAACTAGTGCTGGGGGCAGTGAGAAGCACAGACTTCCCTTCAAGTTTATGGGCATGTGGAAATAGCTCAGCCCTAGTGACCTAGAGATTCATAAGCGTCCTTAATCACGACCCTTCGAGATGAATTAAGAAAGATCTGGTGACAGATGAGACTTAACAAAGATAGATGTTTCTCAGAGATGTTCACAAGCATGTCAGTGAAGGAGATACACAAAGGAATGCTCTTTGTAGAACCCCAGTGAACAGTGGGGCCCAGCACGGTGTCCCCAGACTCTCCCTTGAAACCCAGCCTGTGTGGATGGGGCATGGGCTTCCCTGTAATTACCAACCATCCCTTATCTATTAACCAATCCCATTTGCTCACTGGATTGCTCGTGAAGGCCTCTTCTTTTAATTAGCGTGTCTTAGATGAAGAGTAAACAAACATTCTAACAAACTATTATGACATAAAGTTGATTTTTCAGTTACTCAACTGCTATGCGTGGATATGGTGAATTTAGAATTAAATGCCTCTCTCAGAGGCTTTAATGATCTCAGTCAAGAACGTTTTGATTAAATTAAAGCTATTGAAAATGTGTTTTTTGAAAAGAGAGTGAGAACAAAACATCCAGGAGAGAATCAGGTCCTGGGGCCCAGACTGCTGGGTGTTCCAAAGGCGGGCTCTGGGAAAGGAGGCGGGGAGACCATCCCTGTGGGGCTGAGACAGATGGCTTATGGGAAAGGCCGTTAAAACTGCCATTAAGAAGACTCAGAGTGTTGGGGTCTTAGCCGGGGTCTTCAGAAGCAGAGTGTCCAGGACTCCCAGGCACGTCATCTATGGAGGGGGGCTCTCAGTAGGGTGCAAGTTTGTTTGTGAAGCAGGGGAGGGCCAGGAAGAAGCGGGGCAGAGCTGTGGACCCAGCTGGAGTCTAGCCACAGCCAGGTCCCACGGGAGCTCTGGAACCTGAACAGTGTCATAGAGTTGTCCTGCCTTAAGGTAAAAGCTTTTGTCACCTTTCATCCATTAGTCATTGGATGGAGACTTCTTCCCCAAGGAGGGCATAGCCTCCCAGGTATTTCTGTGTCTGGAAGAGGAAGATTCTCCAGAGAAGGATGCAGATGTACAACTCAACAGCTTAGGCCCCTACAGCAGCCTGGGATGGGTGCACCCACCAGCTCAGCAAAGGGGACTGGGTGGGGCACAAAATTCCTATGGCAGTTGGCCACACCGGAGACAGTGTGCTTCGGTGAACCACCTTTGCACTTAAATACCCCCTTTCTTTCCGAAAGAACTCCCACTTCCCCACCTCCTTCCAAGGCCCAAGAATTAGAATAAGAACAGTCTATGACATAGACTCTACATTGCAGGTGAGGACCCTAAGGTTCAGAGAGGTTAAGCAATGGTCTGAGGCCACCCAGCAGAGCTGGTTGGTCATTCTGCTTCCCACTGCAGCAATCCCTCGGCTGGTGTGACTGAGCCCGGGGGCTCCTCAGGCTGGACGCTGAGCCTGCCCAGGACATGGGTGAGTTGATGGTCAAAGGGAATCTGGATAGACGAAATTATGGTGGTCCTTCTATTGATGGAATAAGAGGCCTTGGGGGTCACCCAAGGCGCCCACAGATTTGGAGATAACAAATAATATTATCCTTCTTTATCCCCAAAGACCCTCTCTTTTGAGCATAAACGAGCTGTGCAAGGTGACATCCATACAGCTGTCCTCTTGTGCAGAAGTCCTGGGAGAGCAAGACACCCCATTTTCCCTCAGAACTTTGCTACGAGCTTCTCTGTCTTTCTGGGACCTTGTCTTCCCTGCTCAGCTGCCCTGCACCCCAACTTTTCATAGTTCATCCTTTTCAGATATACTCAGGTCTTGCCTTCTTGGGAAGAACCAACTGACCCTCACCACACACTGCTCAGGCCTGTGTCGCAGCCCATGCTCCACATCTGTCCACCCCTACACCTGCTTCCATCCCTGCATCCTGCTTCTTTCCCAGCAGCTGCCCAGTCCTCCCCGCACCAGGAAGAGCCATTGCTTTCCCCACTGGACTTCTTCATTTTAACGGCTTTATTAAGGTACAATTGACCTATAATAACTGTGCATATTTGAAATGTACAGTTTGATAAGTTTTGACATATGTATACACCTGTGAAGCCATGACCACAATCAACAAAGCAAACATATCACCCCCTCCGGAAGCTGCCTCATGCCCCTTGTAAACCCCCCTGCCCCCGCAACAACCCAGGCAACCATAGATCTACTTTCTGTCACTGTAGATTAATTGGCATTTTCTAGAATTCCATATAAATAGGATCAAATGGTATGTCTTTTTAAATTTTTTTATTACTATTATTACTATTTTTTTTTTTTTTTTATGAAGGCTCCATGCGCAACTTGAGGCTTGAACTCACCGCCCTGAGACCAAGACCTGAGCTGAGATTAAGAGTAGGATGCTTAACTGACAGCCACCCAGGTGCCCTGGTATGTCCTTTTAAAAAAATATATGGCTTCTTTTATTCAGCAGAATTATTTTAGATTCAGTCATGCTGCTGTTTATTTTCATTGTTCATTCTTATTCATTTCTGAGTAGTATTCCATTGCATATGCATTTACCATAAATTGCTTATCCATTCATCTGTTGGTGGAGATTTGGGTTGCTTCCAGTTGGGGGCTATTCTGGATGAAGATGCTGTGAGCATCTGTGTACATGTCTTTATGTGACATATTTCCTTTGCTCTTGGTGAGCACCCATGAGCAGAATGTCTGGATCCCACAATAAACACACGTTTAACTTTCTAAGAAACTGCCAAACTGTTTTACAAAGTGGTCAAACTTTTTTCATCCCCAGTTCCTCCACAGTTTTGGTATAATCAGTCTTTTTATTTTATTTTATTATTTTATTTATTTTAGTCATTCTAAAAGGTACATGGTGCTACCCCGTGGTTTTAATTTGCATTTCCCTACTGATTAATCATGTTGAGCATTTTTCACGGGCTTATTTGTCACTGATGTGCCTTATTGGTGAAATATCTACTCAAATATTTTGCCCATCCTTTCTGGCTTGTTTGTTATTGTTGAGTTTTGAGTGTTCTTTATATATTCCGGAGATAAGTCTCTTATCAGACATTTCTTTGCAAAGATTTTCTACAGGTCCATGACTTGTCTTTTCATTCTCCTGACAATGTGTTTTAAAGAGCAGAAATTCATTTCAATGAAGTCCAAGTTATGAATTTCTTCTTCTATGGATTGTACTATGGTATCACAGCTAAGGTATTTTTGCATAAATCCAAGATCACAAAGATTTTCTCCTACATTTTCTTCTAGGCATTTTTAGTGTTGCATTTTAAACTTAAGTCTGTGTTCCATTTTAAGTTAATGCAGTGTGTGGTATAAGGTGTGGGTCCATTTTTTTTTTTTTTGCCTATGAATACCTAATTGTCCCAACTCCATTTGTGAAAAAGGTTATTTTTCCTCAAGTGCGTTGTTTTTGCTCCTTTGTAGAAGTTAGTTGTCTGTGTGTGTATAGGTTTATTTTTGAATCCTTGATTCTATTCTGTCCCTCTCCTTGTCTATCTTTATGCCAATACCTTATTATTTTAATTATTGTAGCTTTGTAATAACTGTTGATATCAGGTAGTATTCCCTTTCTAGCTTTGTTCTTCATTTCCAGAGTTCTTTTGGCTATTTCAGATCTTTTGTGTTTCTTTTTTTACCCAGATCCTTTGTATTTCTATATAAATTTTATAATAAGCTGCTCAGTATTTACAAGTAGCCTGCTAAGATTTTGACTGACTGAGATATCATTAAATCAATTAGGGAAGAGTTGATGTTGATAACGTTGAATCTTCTGACTCATGAGCATGGTCTCAATCCCCCGTTTATTTAGGTCTTTTTAAATTTCCGTCACAATATTTTGTTGTCAGAGTACATGTCTTTCATATCCTTTGTCAGATTTATGACAAAGTATTTCCCATTTGTGATGTATCATAAATGGTATTTTAAGGATTACAATTTATGATTGTTTATTGCTAGAATATAGAAGTACAGTTCTCTGTATTGTTCTTATAATCTGCAAATTTGCTAAATATACTTAGGAGTTTTATTAGTGTTTTTATAGATTCCATCAGATTTTCTATACAGGTGATCATGTTGTCTGTGAATGAAGACAATTTGACCCTTTCGTTTCCAATCTGGATGCCCACCTGACTTTGGACTTTGTGAATACAGGCGTCGTACACGGCTCCACATGTTGTCTTGGAGACTAGCAGGGATTTGCCACATGAGAGGACTCAGGATTTGCTGATAGTAGAGGCGGAAAGCATGAAGACTGTCTTCCCATATCTTCCAGGCAAAGTTTGTAGCTTCAATGTATCTACCTGACACCAAAACAAGCAGTTGTGTTAAAAAAAAAAAAAAAAAAAATTCTAAGAAAGGGGCATCTGGGTGGCTCAGTCGCTTAAGTGTCAGACTCTTGATCTCAGCTCAGGTCTTGATCTCAGGACGGTGAGTTCAAGCCCCACACTGGGCTCCATGCTGGGTGTGGAGCCTACTTAAAAATAATAATAATAATAATTCTAATAAGACAAGGGGCTGTGAAGAGCAAATTCTAGAAAATAAGCATTTGGCCTAACATGAATAAAATATTCACTTAGATATCTGTTATTTCAACCAACTCAATTATCTATCTATTTATCCAGCTATCTATCTATCTATATCTATCTATCTATCTATCTATCATCTATCTATCTATCTATCATCTATCTATCTATCATCTATCTATATCTGTTTCAAAATTCAGTAAAAATAGGGCCTGCGTGTAAATACATTGCCTTTGCCCAGAGATGTGTTTTCCACCACTGTGTGCCCTTATAAATACACTCTGGGTTGAGTTCTGGGCTTCACTCCTACTTCTTTTGTGGCCCAGGAAGCCCTATCATGCTGGAGACCCAGGGAACATTCTTGTTCTACACGACCAGTTATTCAAGGCATATTTGGGGGGCACTTACTATGTACCAGTCTGTTATGTTCATTGTGGTTTCTCCAGACATCATGTAAATTTCCTGCTCTCGCGGAGCATACTTCTTTGTGAAGGAGACAGAGGGACAATAGACAAATCTATATCTGGATCTATGTCCGTATGAGTATGTATATCCATATCCACATGCATCTGTACTTCCAGCTAATGAGGGGGCCTAGAAAGGATCATGACACATGGGCACTCACCAAGTTGCTGAGGCTGAAAACTTAGAATCAACCTTGATTTCTTTTTTTTTCCCCTCAAGCCCATACCCAGGGTCATTTGCTAAGATGGTGAAGACTGAGCTCAGTTTCTGAGAGCAGAAAACAATAGTTAGGTTTTACAGGTGAGGTCTGTCCTCTAAGACGCAGGAAGAATCCTTTAAGAAGGAGGCACATTTAACTCTACCAAAAGCCGGTGAGACATTGAGTGCGGTACAGGCTAAGAACTGGTTATTGCATTTGACAGCATGGAGATCATCGGGAATCCTGAAGGGAGCAGTTCTGGTCATGAGGTGGGGTAGAAAGACCATCTGGCCCCTGAGGGTGGACTAAGGCTTGGAGGGTGTGTGAGCTGTGCATCACACACAGAGCACCCCATACCTTTCCCATTTCCAAACTGGAAAATGAGTTCTATCAGACGGGAACCTGATGGAATATAGTCATCTAATTCATGATGATTGATGATTCGCTCAACTTGTTTCAGTGGGCTAGTTCACCTTCCTACAGCTTTGTTTCAGTGGGCTAGTTCACCTTCCTACAGCTTTTACAAGAAAAATGAAGAGCAATAAAGGTCTTTTAAATTGTTTTCTTGCACAAGGAGTGAGGGACGAAAATAAAAGCTAATATTTTGGAGTACTTTTACTTAAGTGTTAGCTTACTTAATCTTCATAACTCCCAGGAGGTAAACACTTATCACCCGTCTTACCGACGTGGAAGCTAAGCCACAAAGAAGTGACGTAACTTGCAGGCAGGGACTGGAATTTAAGCTTCTACCTCCAGCGTCAGCCTCTGAATCAAATGATAGGTCTGCCCAGGAAAGGCACACCTGAATGCCGGTGTCCCTCAGTGGTGTGGGTCACACTCCTCAATGGCCACACAATTCTGCACTAAGAAGACCCAGGTGGATCTCATTAAAACGGTAATGGCAGTGTATACCTTCTGTGATTATTTTTACTTTTGAATTAAATGATCAGGGACCTAATTTAACATTTAACTTTTGTTTTCTTTCTTGTGTTATTATTATTGAGATGTAATTGACATATAGTCATTTTTGTCTTTATTCAGCAAAGACTTATTGCAAGAATATGTATGTTTAGCTCAGAGCGAGTTCCTGGAAACATCAAGCTGATGAAAAAAATGCCTCCAATCCTGAGACGCTCACTATCTAAAACTTGGGAAGATATGTAAATTATTTAAAGAGAAATGCTTTTCATTGTTGGTGACACAACAGTATCCAGTGCTGGATACTGAATTGCAAAGATCACACCAGGGGTCGGCAAACTCTTCCTGCAAAGGTCCAGATAGTAAATATTTTAGACTCTGTGGGCCATACCGTCCCTGTCACAACTATCCAATTTTGCTGTTGTAGTGCGAAAGCAACTGTAGACAATACATAAACAAATGAGCATGGCTGTGTTCCAATAAAACTTTATTTATGGACACTGAAATGTGAATTTAATATAATTTTTACACAGGAGGAAATATTAATCTTATTTTTTTCACCAACCATTTAAAAACGTAAAAACCATTCTTAGCTCACAGGCCATAGAAAACAGGAGGCAGGTCAGATCTGGCCTACAGGCTGGAGTCTGCCGACCTGTGTCTTCCAGGCTAACCTGCTCAAGGACCGGGCTTAGGAAGGAGGGACAAGCACTGGTGAAAGCTGGGACCCAGGAGAGTCAAGGAGCCTTGAAGGGTAGTGACTGGATGTCCTTGTCCTACAGAGAATGGTTCCCAATTGTGGGCTTGGGTTGTAAGCCTCGATATAGGTTTCAGTGGGTACACATTATTTCGTTTCATATTTATTATTGGAGCAAATCCAAGTTCCTTTCATCACTTATATTCAGAAATTCTGTAACATTTGGGGCCCTTTCATATGCAAGTGACAAAAATTTAATGCAAATTGGCTCAAGGGAGGAAAGAGGAATTGATTAGCTCACATAAGTGGAAAGTGTGGATGTGTGTGTATGGCTTCAGATACGGCTGGATATAGGTACTAAAACAACGTTTTCAGGGATCGGTTTCCAGTCCTCTCCATCTCTTGGCTCTCCTCTTCTCCATCTCTGGGCTTAGAGCGTCCTCACCATTAACAGCCACAGCGGAAGGAGGGCAGCTTTTTCTCAGTGGGGCCACCGGACTCCAGGCTGCATGCTCATTGGCGCAGCTCAGGGGACAGGTGTATCTCTGGACCAATCACTTTAGGGCCTTCAGAGGTGAAATCCTGTGATTGGCTCCATGCCCACATCCCAACTCTGCCATGGGAGGAGGAGGAAGGAAAATCTTCCCCAAAGATATGGACTGAGGGCAGGGAAGGGTTGGGCAACACATGAAATGAGGGCATTCTCTCCAAAAAATAGTGGGGTGAACACTGGACAGGTAAACAATGAACAGCAGACGTCTGTCGCTAATGCTTTCTTGAGAGGGAGTGTGGTACAGTGACAAGAGAGGCTGAAAGTGGACATGATGCAAAGTTTAGCTGAGCAGGCAGGAGGGCACCATGCATGCAGACTTGATTTCTTTGCTCTTGACACAGAGAACAGACCAAGTGATGCTCTGAGAAGCTGTGGTAGTCCTCGGACTGCTGAATTTGATACCCCAGTGCAACATCAAAGCGACTTCAGGGACCCCACTCAGGAGAATCCTGGTTCCCTTCGGCAAGTAAAGGACAGAGAAAAATAACACCCTCTCATCTGGTAATGCTACCATCTCATAGCATACATACTACTTTCCCACCCCAAAGTGTTCTCAGAATAAAGAAGGCCTCGTCACAAGGAAGGACAGTTGGCAACCGTCACAGGTTGGTTCCCTAAGAAGCAGGCTCTGAGGGGTGGCTTGTGTGGAATGTTTACAAGGGAATGCTCTTGGGAGCCAGGCCTGTGGGCAAGGGACGAGGTGGGTTGGTCCTCGGGAGGGGTCAGGCTGCCGAGCAGTCCCACCAAGGTCTCAGCCAACGTGTAGGAAGTTCTGGAGCGGGAATGGCCTTCAGGATGGTCCCAGGGTGCTGCTATCAACCAGTTCTTCCATGGTGGTGCTGCTTCAGGGAACTAGGTAAGGCCTGGGCTAGTCAGCTGTCTCCAGCAGGGGTAGTCCCTAAAGAAACCTGGGAACAGAAGACTATTGGCCAACAACCTTCCCAGCGCCTAGGGGAACACGTCCCTCATCCTTAAAGGGACTCTGGAGCTTCTGGAAAGCATCAGTTTGGGTGCATGAAGCAAAGTTCACACACACAGCCCCTGTGTTCCTCCCATCACTTAGATCACACGCCCTGCCAGTATCTACTAACTTTTCTGGTTAGCCATACTTTATTTGTCCTTTGGGAACCCACACTTCCCCCACCTTACTCCATGTGCTTGGGGTACATCTGGCTCAAACCCCTGGCTCCAGGGTGGGCCTGCCACCCAAGCCTGGCCAATCTGTGCATCCTCCTCGTGTCCACCTGGCCCTGCCTCCATCACAGGGTGGGCCTGGGCATGGGCATGTGACCAAAGTCATTCTGAAGAAAGTTGATTCCTGGGGCCACTGGAGAAGAGGCTCCTTTCCCCTGGAGGGTGTCAGTTGGGATCCACGAATGGCCACCTTCCCACCACATGGGGAGCAACCACTAAGTGTGAAGAACTCAGATCTGGAGAAATAGAGTTTCTTTCTTTCCTTTTAATGATTGTTCTTGAGATATTTTTATTGTGGTATAATTTGCATGTGGAAACGTGCACCAATTTTAATTGTGAAGCTCAATGTCATTTCACATGATTCTACACCTGCGAACTACCACCCAGACTAAGCTATAGAACATTTCAGCACTCCAGAAGGTTGCCTTGTGTCTCCTTTCACTGACAACATGCCCAAGGATAACTGCTATTTTTGAACTTCAGACAAATGAAACCACTTGGATGAAGCATGCACTCTTTGTGCCTGGGTTCTTCACTCACACATTATGCTGTGAGACTCTTCCATGTCGTGTGTGTTGTTTTAGTGATGTTTTCTTCTGTATAGTATTTCCTTCTATAACTATGTTCCACTTGACGTGGTTTACCAGAATGGGCATTCAGGTTGTCTTTTGGTTTTGGCTATTAAAATGAAGAAAACTGCCAGCGTTTTCTTATTTATATCTCATTCACATCTTCCAGTGGACATAAGCATTCATCATCTCTATTGTTTTCAAACTGAAATATGGAATTGCTTTGGATGGAATCATGTGTTTGCTCAGCTTCAGCAGGTAACACCCAGCAATTCCGCAAAGTTGCTGTGCCAAGTTGTGCTCCCTCCAGCAATGTATGAGAATCCCTCTGCCCTCCACCCTGCCCACAGTTGGTATTGCCAGGAATACATGGCCGTTGGGTGATACCGCTGGAGCTCCTGGATCAAGTTGTATTTGAAACTAAATGATCCCAGGAGCTTTTCAGTTAGGTCAGCAAATATCTTTCTTCCCCCCACCCCCCCACCAACCAGATTGCACTGGACTTCTATATCTTAAAATTGTAAGTGTCCTGACTGACTCACACAACCGGTGAAACCTTCAATAAAGATGGACCCAGTTCTGGTGTTTGGGACTTGCTGGTACAGAAGGAGGATGGCTTTTTAGTGGTGTTGGGCAGAGATGCCCTCATGGGTGGGAAGATGGGAGATGGGGAACATTGGGAAGGTCACCCAGCTCTGTGAGTATGAGGTTCTAGACATGTGGCTGTTGTACATGGCTTGTTCAGACTGGATTTAAAGCATAAAAAGCTTTCACAACCAAATGGAAGTTTCTTACCAAGGTCCATGTGGCTGCCCCTGGGGTAATCAGTCAACTGAAAGGTGCAGTGTTGACCAGGTGTAAGGCATGCCAAAGAAGGAAGGGCAAACTGGTTATCTGTGGGGTGCTCTCTGTTGGGTCAGACCAGCAAGGTCACTTGGGGGTAGAGTCTCCTGAAGAGTGGGGAGCAGGCTGGGGACAAGCTGACAAGGCAGATTCGTCTACGCAAGCAATGTGCAGAGACTGGAGGGGTTTGTGCCAGTTGAGGCAGAGGGGATGAGGAAAGGCAGCCCAGCCTGGGAGATCACGAGACCTTTCTAGTTCTTGATGCCCAAGAAACCGAGGAAGGTATGCAGCATTTGGCTGTCTGTGTTGAGGGATTTGGGTCTGGGCCCACAGGGGGCGGAGCTCCTCTCTGCCTCCTCAAGCGGGACCCAGAGCTGAGGCTTGCAAAGCCCCTCCCTAGTTGTCACTTTTCAGGATCCTCAGGGCTGCCCTATGAGACAAACTGGGCAGGCATCATGATGCCCATTTTACAGATGATGACACCAAGGCTCAGAGAGGACAAGTAAGGTCTTCACACTACAGGTCCACAGCGCCATTCTCCACCAGGTAAGCTGCTGTCTTGGGGACACTACGTTTGGGTGGGTGTCCTGTGGTTAACCTTCTGGGCCAGTAAGCAAGGAGGGCCCAGAAAGCTCTGGGTGAAAGGAAGATTGCTGGGGCAGCTGGGGTGCTGTGAAGACTGGGGGCAAGCACAGGTGCTCCGAAGAGCCTGGCCAGGACCTGAATTGTCAGGAAAGAGAAGGCTCACAACAGTCAAAAGGCCGGGAACACCCCAGGTCTGCTCCTAAATGGACAGGGCAGGGTGTCCCCAGGGCACGGTAGGTCCCTGCCACCCCTGGCCCAGTCTTGCAGGGAGTTAACTGCACAGATGGCAAGCACAAGGAGGCTCTGAGTCACCTAGAGATGGCCCGACTCCGAGCGGAGGCTGGACGGCCTGGAGGCTGTCTGCTCCCCTGGGCACCCAGTGACTCACACCTTGAGGCTGGGAGCCCAGTGGGGGCAGAAGAGACCACTTGCCCGCAGGTTCCCCAGCTTTTCTGAGGGGCTGGTGAACGTGAGCCGGAGAGAGTGACAGTATGGGTGAGGAATGAAATCGCAGCGGCCGTGCGATGCTATAAATATTCGGTTTGAAACAGCAGAGACATTCGAGATAAAAGTTGAATAGAAATAAAAGCAGTCAGATGTTTATTATATGTTGCCATAAAATTCAAGAGCAGCCTAAAAAGGCAGATCAGGATTTGTTTAACAAATAAGAGGGGAGAACGGAGGAGGCAGAGGTTTGACGGCGGGAGGGTGTACGTGCTCTAATTTGGACAGTGACAAAGACAGAGGGGGAGTGACCTGGCCCACAGACCACAGGTGGCTGTCACCAGGCGGCCGAGAGCTCGCTGGATGACCCTCAGGTCTCCAGAACTGGTCCAAAGCCTGCAGTGGGTCCGCTCCAGCCACGCGGCTGTCTCAGCACAGAAACAATATTCACCATGCTTGTCCTAGAGCAAGAGAGTCTGAGACTCCGTGGGAGCGAAGAGGAGGGGAGAGGAGAAATCAGGGTCCCTGGGCATGCCCACACAGGCTGGGGGAGCCCGATCCAGGGAACAACAGGGGAGCCAGTGCAAAATGTAGTCAAAACATGTCCTCAGCATCCACAGAGCCAAAGCCTCCCCTTGGCCCGGGGGGCATGTCTTTCAGACTCTGCCCCTTCTCTTCCCGGCCCCCCTCCATTTCCCATGCTTTCCCACTGGGTCCTGTGGGAATGCCTCTTCGCTCCAAACCAGATTAGAAGCTCCTGGGAGCAAGATTCGAGACACAAGTATGTTTCCATCCCTTCAAACATAGCCGAGGGTGAGACATGTAAAGCCTGGATCCACAAATGATTATGGAGCACCTGCATCCCCACTATGTTCCGGGGCTGAGTGACAGAACTAGACAAGACAGTCGCCTGCCCTCAAGGAGCTTATGGAAACACAGTTTTAGCACTTGATCATTTCAGCTCTTGGTACAAATGGAATGAAGCAAGTGCAGCAGAACGTGGTAGGGCAAGGGGGCTGAGGGCTGGACATCATGTCTTTGAGAGAGCGATCTATACTCTGAGGCCCGCAGTTGCAAAAAGGGCCACCTTGCGGGTTTGGGGATAGGAATGTTCCAGGTGGGTGCAAAGCCTGGAAAAGGGAGGCACTTGGTGGGTTCCAGGTCCAGTAGGAAGCCAACAGTTGTGGCCCAGTGACCCGGGAGAGCAGGATGGGCTGAAACAGGAAACGAGAGCTAGGCAGAGCTGCGGGAAGTGGCTGGGTTCACTCTCAAAGGGACAGCAATACGGGGGGTGGGGTGGGTGGCATGATCTGATTTACAGTTTGAAGGGATCATCCTGGCTGCTATAGGGAAGAATGCATAGCTCAAAGCCAGCAGGGACACTGCAGAAGCCATCAGAAGATAGATGCTGGAGGCTTGGCTTAGGGTGGTGGCCATGGCGGGGTAGAGGATGGATTTATGGGTTGATTTCCATAAACTCTTTTTGAGCTGGCCAGTTGGGGCATTTACCCCCATCCTTCCATCCCATACCCCTTGCTGGCTGGGCCTTGCATCATTTTCACCCCTCCTTAAAAGGCAAGCCCAGGTTTTCCTTCCCGAACTGGGAGGGAGTGTTCTTCCAGCCTGGAACCATCCCCAGGAGGCCTTACCATGGGGAGGTCAGTGCTGCAAGTCCAAGGCTGATGGCTCCAGCTAGCAGACCATCCTCACATCTTTCCTGGAGCTGCTGTCAAGGGGATGTTGGCAGGATCCTGAATGTGAACGAAAAGAGATGACTACCCATTTGGCGAATATTTGCATAGCACACGTGTGACTGCAATGTGCCGTGACTGCGTGCCGAACAGTCATGGAGAGAACTGGCCTCCAGACCCAGCTTCAAGTCTTGGTTTTGATGCTAATCCGTGGTGTATATTTGAGCAAAATATTTGACCTTCTCCACCCTCGATGTCTTCGTACATCGGATGGACACAGAAATCACTAGTTTGTCAGGTCCTTGTAACGAATCAAGGAGGAACACATATAACTGTACTGACCACAAATAGTGAGCGCGGCTGAGGTGGGGGTGCCCGCAGGCCAGGCCTGGGTCTCAGTGCCCTGTGTGTCTGCTCACTTCATTCCCGCAGCAAGCCGGGCATGGCACTGGGATCCGAAGCTATGCCTCTGGTACTGGACCTGTGTTCTTAACCACCGTGGCCACTGCCGCTTAATCCGGGCGCTTACCGGAAGTCCAGCACCTGCTTGCTGAATGGGAACCCGGGAGTACCTGGCAGGTTGGAATGAAGCAGCCTGAGAGAGCCTCCCTTACCCTCGTGTGTAATGAAGGTAAGGGGTGCCCCGTACTCCATCCGAACTCAGGCTGGTTAACAGAGAGATGGACATGCATGCAGGGGTGCGGGAGGAAAGAGAAGAGAGGAGAGAAGCACAGCAGGGGCTGTGACCCCCAACCTGCAGCTAGGAGTTGCTGGTGGCCAGCAGAATCCAGCTGAATGACAAGTGGCCTGGGCCAGCTTCTCAGTTCCCGCCGCCTTCCTGGACGCCCCTTTGGAGCCCCGTGTTCTCAGAACACTGCAGTGGCGAGGCACTGAGGAATCACAGAGCTGTCACCAAGAAATGTCTGTGGGTCTGGGGTCAGGAGAGTGAAGAGAGGCCCGCCTCAGGGAGTGACTGACAGGAGACAGTGCCAGGACTGGAGACTGGCATTTGGGGGCCGGGGGCACAGTCAGGGCAGGGGAGCCTGGAGGAGGCAGATGGGGAGGGAGAGAGGAGAGCCGTGGACAAACAGCTGGGGACAGAGCTCTGCGAGGTCCAGCGGGAAGTGGGGCTGGCGACAGAGGACATCAATTGTAGGAACAGCCTCATGCATAGCCAACAAGCCCAAACCCCCAACAGTGCCGCCCAGCACGTCCCGGGGACAGTGGCCCATGGCCACGCACTGTCCTGCAGCCCTCCTCTGGCGGGCTGGTCAGCTGTCACCCCATCACAGAATCGTTAAGGACACACACGGAGCAGTAATTTGAATTTTCCTCTGTCTGCCAGAGCTCGGATAGAAACGCAGGGACCTGCGTCTGGTAATCAGGGACAGACCCAGCCCACGTGTGTCATCTGCAAAGCTCGGAAGAAGCTTGTGCACGGGGTCATTCCAGCTGCAAGAAGTTTTCACTTTAATCAAAAGATGCTTTCTTCCATGTAGAACACGGACACGACACAAACTTGACATTTAAGGAGAAAACACCTTTTTCCCTTCAGATAGATTAATTAATTCAGATAAGGTGTCTGATTCAAATATCTAACAGATCGCTCATATATCAGAGTTCTGCAGGAAGCTTGTGATTTTGAAGTGGTCTCAAACACTTGCCTAGGGTGGCTCTGGATGAAACCGGGAATAGATGCGGGGTTGGGGTCAGGACTAGCCCTTCACACAGGCAGAGCCTGGTGGCCTCCCTCCTTATACTTCGATCACAGCTCGCCTGCCTTTGATCGAGTGTCAGCCCCACTCACCTGCTCCCCCAGGATCTCTGTGTGCTCCCCTCTGCATGGAAATAGCCAGAATGCGGTCTTGAATCTGCAGGGCCCTGTTAGGGTCGCATTTGCTCCCTGAGCCTGCTGTTCCATGGTGTCATCGGAGTCTCCAGAGTCCCCTTTGGAGCAGCCACTGACCGGCCACAGGGCTGGCTTCTACTCCGTTCCTAGGGGCTTGCAGAGCCCCAGGCCCGGTCACTCGATGGAGCTGTCCTTGCCGGGTCCACGTGGAGAACAGAAGGTGCAATGGAGGGCGGAAAGCTGTGGAGACAACTGGCTTGGCTCTTGTTCCTTCACCAGCTCCTTTCCCAGCTCCTTCTCCCCAGGTTTGGACACAGGTTTATTTTATGATGTCCAAACAATCATGTCTGCCCTTTCTTTGGGGGCACCCGGTGAAATTCTGGTGATGTCCCTGGCTGCTTTGGAGAGCCAGGGATTTTCACCAGCTAAGCAAAATGAATGTATTCTAACAACAAACAACCACAACCTTAAACTCCAGTTCAGAGTAATGTCAGATGAAATCTTACATGGAATCTAATAAAATTTCCTAGAGTGAACTTTCTTTGCTTTTCTTTTTTATTGAGGTATAATTGACATAGAACATTATATTAATTTCAAGTGTACAGCAGAATGATTTGATATTTGTATATATTGTGAAATAATCACCATGATAAGTTTAGTTAACATCCCTCACCATCCAGAGCTACAAAACTTGTTTTCTTATGATGAGGACTTTAAGATCTGCTCTCTTAGCAACTTTCAAATATGCAACACAGTATTATTAACCAAAGTCACCATGCTGTGCATTACTTCCCATGACTTATTTATTTTACAACTGGAAATTTGTACCTTTTGACCCACTTCATCTGTTTCACCTACCCCTCAGCCCCCGCCTCTGGCAGCCACCAGTCTGTTCTCTATACCTATGAGCTTGGTTTTTGTTCTGTTTTTTAGATTCCACATATAAGTGAGATCGTATGGTATCTGTCTTTCTCTGTCTGACTTATCTCACTTAACGTAATGCCCTCAAGGTCTATCCATGTCGTTGCAAATGCCAAGATTTTCTTTTTATTTTTTATGGCTGAATAATATTCCATTACACATATAAATCACGTTTTCTCTATTCATTCATCCATCGATGGACATTTAGGTTGCTTCCGTGTCTTGGCTATTGTACATAATGCTGCTATGAACATGGGGGTTCAGTGAACTTTCTTATATAGTTCCCTCTTATAGGAGCCATTTATTAGTGCTCAGGGATGACTCCCTCTGCCCAGTACTGTTCTCTTCTGGGATCACGTGAACCCCCCACCATCTCTAGGCTGCCCACGGAAGCTGCCACGTTAGGCCCATGCGATGCATTCCCTGGCCACAGTTTATTGGTTCAGCGAGGGACACGTGACCAAGCTGGGCCAATCAGGTGTTTCCTTGAGACTCCTAGAAATAAGGCAGAAAAGGAGGATGGTATTTTCTTTTTAAGCTGTCGGGCTGTACAGTGTAGAAACTGCTGGTGATTTGTTTTGTTTTGTTTTGACTACAAGGAAAAGTTAAGTGGCAAAAACAGGAAGGGGGGCTGGAAAGGGACCTGCAGATGTGAGCAGAGAGAGACAGAGGCTCCTAGTAGTGTTCGAGTCTCTAGTCCTAATTACTCTTGAAGTCCAGCTGGATTGTAGTGAATGGTTCAGTGAGACATTCTAATGTTCTTATATACCACCCCTTCCTTTTCTTACCCTTATTTGCATTGAATTTGCAGCTGAAAGGGCTTTGATCCCTGAGAAACCCCAATGGCCTGGCCATCTTGTCTTAAGCTGGGGCTTGCACCTCTCTCAGCTGCTGCTCACTGATGTCCATCTCCCCAGCTGCCAGAGAAAAGAATGACGAAGTCACATTAAAGCAGGCCAGATTCTTCAATGCCACAAGGTATCTCTGGTCACACTTCTAAATAAGGGGAGAGCCTTAAATGAAACTCATGCTTCCTGAATGCCAACCTAGCATTGTCTGTCCTGCCAAGGGAAGGGTGAGGGAGGGGCCCCCTGCACTAGGAGCCTCGGCCAGGGAGGTCATAGGCCAATAAAGCTGTTAGGGCTTTGGCCGGCCTCAGGAAACAGAGACATTTCTGCCTCTTGGAGGGTTCTGAATTTTGCATCATATGATAGAGTGTTTCCTCTACCTTAAATTGTATGGTGGAGAGGTTTGCGAGAAGAGAAAAATGTGTATGTGGTCCTGTACCTGCAAAACTGACAAGACTGCAGCCCCTCTGGGAAGTCCTCCTCTTAACCACATCCCTTGTTGTCTAGACCACCCATCTGGGCTCAGAGCGAGCTGCCCCCCCCCCACACCCCTCCCACGCTGTTGTCCGCTGTTCGCTGCATGGTGGCAGGTCCTACACTAGCCTACACTAGCCATCGCCCTCAGGGCTTGCTTCAGTTCCCAAGTCACCGCCTGGAAGAAAACAAAAGCCTCATTTGAAGTCCCTCCTGCCTGTTTTTCTTCAAAAGCTGCCCCACAATGCCTCCGTGAGGACTGGCAGCCAGGTTGACTAGCCCCTGCCGGACAACTGTCAGATTGGTTGAAGGACATTACGGGGAAGTTGATCGTGTGTCAACACTCCTCAGCTCCCACTCACATCAGGGAAGTGATACAGCTGTCACTGTGGCCGACAAGGCGGCTGGCAGGACAAGCCACAGTCACCAGCCCAGCTGTCCAATTAGATGCAAAGGCCCGACCCTCAGGTGTGCATGAGGCAGGGAATGAGGGCGAGGAGGGCACCCCACGTGCTGTCTCGGTGGCCTTCGGAGGGTCCCGGGCTGCAGCAGAGCCTGCCCGCCGGCGCTGAATGCAGGGAAAGCCAACTCTCTCCCATCTGCTCTTCTTTACCTCCCCTCCCCCTTCCCTGCCTCCTTCCATCCTCCCTCTCTCCCACCCTTCCTCTCGGCCTCTTTCCCTCTTAAGGTGGATTATGTGACAAAAAAATATCAGAGGAGTACCTAGAACTCATTTTGGCAGACACTACGCAATATATGAGGTTTGATTAACCACGGAAATAAAAGCAAAGAACGCTTAATTGCTCTGTTTTAGGGGTGCTTGGGTGGCTCAGTTGGTTAAGCGTCTGCCTTCGGCTCAGGTCATGATCCCGGGGTCCTGGGATCGAGCCCTGCATCGGGCTCCCTGCTCAGCGGGGAGCCTGCTTCTCCCTCTCCCTCTGCCTGCCGCTCTGCCTACTTGTGCTCTGTCTCTCTGTCTCTCTGTCAAATAAATAAATAAAATCTTAAAAAAATAATAAAAAATAAAAATAAATAAATAAATAAATTGCTCTGTTTTAAATGCTTTTAGGAACACTAGTGTGGTGTTGGGTTAAATAACATCATTGATTTGGAAACTATGTTTAGTGTAATAATAGGGGAGAGTGTTGTTGACAGCCCTGCTCTTCTGATGGAAATGAGGTCTTTCTCCTTAAAAAAAATAAAAATAAAAACACATGTTTTCCTTGAGTCTGAAGCTGAGCCCTGTCTTTGGGTATTTTGTAGAAACAATAGCATTTACTCAGGAGGTGAGGTGGTGGTAGGGACCTTTGAGGGCTCTTGCAAGGGCCCTGCCTAGTTCTCCAAGAGCAGGTGGATTTGTAGATACAGCATAGTGATTAAAATGCCCCAGGGGACCTTCCCCTCTCTTTGCTCAGAAGACTCTTGAAATGGACGTAAGGATACCTATCATTTTCATCATGCGTTGAGTTTGCTGAAGACTTTCCAACCCTTAACTCCTTTTGCTCCTGCCTGGAACCATGTAGTGTGGTTGCTATCCTTCCCATTTCATAGGAAAGAGAACGAAGTCCCAATGGTAGGGCACCTTTCCCAAGGTATGCAGCCAGTGAGTGCTAACTGATGGACTTGAACTCAGAACTCTTGATTCCAGATTTAC